>NC_092337.1:424497954-424812272 GCF_046630445.1 Rutidosis leptorrhynchoides
GTTTTTCAAAGACTGCATTCATTTTTAAACAAACCATAACCTTTATTTCATCAATAAAGGTTTAAAAAGCTTTATGTAGATTATCAAATAATGATAATCTAAAATATCTTGTTTACACACGACCATTACATAATGGTTTACAATACAAATATGTTACAACAAAATAAGTTTCTTGAATGCAGTTTTTACATAATATCATACAAGCATGGACTCCAAATCTTGTCCTTATTTAAGTATGCGACAGCGGAAGCTCTTAATAATCACCTGAGAATAAACATGCTTAAAACGTCAACAAAAATGTTGGTGAGTTATAGGTTTAACCTATATATATCAAATCGTAACAATAGACCACAAGATTTCATATTTCAATACACATCCCATACATAGAGATAAAAATCATTCATATGGTGAACACCTGGTAACCGACAATAACAAGATGCATATATAAGAATATCCCCATCATTCCGGGACACCCTTCGGATATGATATAAATTTCGAAGTACTAAAGCATCCGGTACTTTGGATGGGGTTTGTTAGGCCCAATAGATCTATCTTTAGGATTCGCGTCAATTAGGGTGTCTGTTCCCTAATTCTTAGATTACCAGACTTAATAAAAAGGGGCATATTCGATTTCGATAATTCAACCATAGAATGTAGTTTCACGTACTTGTGTCTATTTTGTAAATCATTTATAAAACCTGCATGTATTCTCATCCCAAAAATATTAGATTTTAAAAGTGGGACTATAACTCACTTTCACAGATTTTTACTTCGTCGGGAAGTAAGACTTGGCCACTGGTTGATTCACGAACCTATAACAATATATACATATATATCAAAGTATGTTCAAAATATATTTACAACACTTTTAATATATTTTGATGTTTTAAGTTTATTAAGTCAGCTGTCCTCGTTAGTAACCTACAACTAGTTGTCCACAGTTAGATGTACAGAAATAAATCGATAAATATTATCTTGAATCAATCCACGACCCAGTGTATACGTATCTCAGTATTGATCACAACTCAAACTATATATATTTTGGAATCAACCTCAACCCTGTATAGCTAACTCCAACATTCACATATAGAGTGTCTATGGTTGTTCCGAAATATATATAGATGTGTCGACATGATAGGTCGAAACATTGTATACGTGTCTATGGTATCTCAAGATTACATAATATATAATACAAGTTGATTAAGTTATGGTTGGAATAGATTTGTTACCAATTTTCACGTAGCTAAAATGAGAAAAATTATCCAATCTTGTTTTACCCATAACTTCTTCATTTTAAATCCGTTTTGAGTGAATCAAATTGCTATGGTTTCATATTGAACTCTATTTTATGAATCTAAACCAAAAAAGTATAGGTTTCTAGTCAGAAAAATAAGTTACAAGTCGTTTTTGTAAAGGTAGTCATTTCAGTCGAAAGAACGACGTCTAGATGACCATTTTAGAAAATATACTTCCACTTTGAGTTTAACCATAATTTTTGGATATAGTTTCATGTTCATAATAAAAATCATTTTCTCAGAATAACAACTTTTAAATCAAAGTTTATCATAGTTTTTAATTAACTAACCCAAAACAGCCCGCGGTGTTACTACGACGGCGTAAATCCGGTTTTACGGTGTTTTTCGTGTTTCCAGGTTTTAAATCATTAAGTTAGCATATCATATAGATAAATAACATGTGTTTAGTTGATTTTAAAAGTCAAGTTAGAAGGATTAACTTTTGTTTGCGAACAAGTTTAGAATTAACTAAACTATGTTCTAGTGATTACAAGTTTAAACCTTCGAATAAGATAGCTTTATATGTATGAATCGAATGATGTTATGAACATCATTACTATCTTAAGTTCCTTGGATGAACCTACTGGAAAAGAGAAAAATGGATCTAGCTTCAATGGATCCTTGGATGGCTCAAAGTTCTTGAAGCAAAATCATGACACGAAAACAAGTTCAAGTAAGATCATCACTTGAAATAAGATTGTTATAGTTATAGAAATTGAATCAAAGTTTGAATATGATTATTACCTTGTATTAGAATGATAACCTACTGTAAGAAACAAAGATTTCTTGAGGTTGGATGATCACCTTACAAGATTGGAAGTGAGCTAGCAAACTTGAAAGTATTCTTGATTTTATGAAACTAGAACTTTTGGAATTTATGAAGAACACTTAGAACTTGAAGATAGAACTTGAGAGAGTTCAATTAGATGAATAAAATTGAAGAATGAAAGTGTTTGTAGGTGTTTTTGGTCGTTGGTGTATGGATTAGATATAAAGGATATGTAATTTTCTTTTCATGTAAATAAGTCATGAATGATTACTCATATTTTTGTAATCTTATGAGATATTTCATGCTAGTTGCCAAATGATGGTTCCCACATGTGTTAGGTGACTCACATGGGCTGCTAAGAGCTGATCATTGGAGTGTATATACCAATAGTACATACATCTAAAAGCTGTGTATTGTACGAGTACGAATACGGGTGCATACGAGTAGAATTGTTGATGAAACTGAACGAGAATGTAATTGTAAGCATTTTTGTTAAGTAGAAGTATTTTGATAAGTGTATTGAAGTCTTTCAAAAGTGTATAAATACATATTAAAACACTACATGTATATACATTTTAACTGAGTCGTTAAGTCATCGTTAGTCGTTACATGTAAGTGTTGTTTTGAAACCTTTAGGTTAACGATCTTGTTAAATGTTGTTAACCCAATGTTTATAATATCAAAAGAGATTTTAAATTATTATATTATCATGATATTATGATGTACGAATATCTCTTAATATGATATATATACATTAAATGTCGTTACAACGATAAACGTTACATATATGTCTCGTTTCAAAATCATTAAGTTAGTAGTCTTGTTTTTACATATGTAGTTCATTGTTAATATAATTAATGGTATGTTTACTTATCATAATATCATGTTAACTATATATATAACCATATATATGTCATCATATAGTTTTTTTTTACAAGTTTTAACGTTCGTGAATCACCGGTCAACTTGGGTGGTCAATTGTCTATATGAAACCTATTTCAATTAATCAAGTCTTAACAAGTTTGATTGCTTAACATGTTGGAAACATTTAATCATGTAAACATCAATCTCAATTAATATATATAAACATGGAAAAGTTCGGGTCACTACAGTACCTACCCGTTAAATAAATTTCGTCCCGAAATTTTAAGCTGTTGAAGGTGTTGACGAATCTTCTGGAAATAGATGCGGGTATTTCTTCTTCATCTGATCTTCATGCTCCCAGGTGAACTCGGGTCCTCTACGAGCATTCCATCGAACCTTAACAATTGGTATCTTGTTTTGCTTAAGTCTTTTAACCTCACGATCCATTATTTCGACGGGTTCTTCGATGAATTGGAGTTTTTCGTTGATTTGGATTTCATCTAACGGAATAGTGAGATCTTCTTTAGCAAAACATTTCTTCAAATTCGAGACGTGGAAAGTGTTATGTACAGCCGCGAGTTGTTGAGGTAACTCAAGTCGGTAAGCTACTGGTCCGACACGATCAATAATCTTGAATGGTCCAATATACCTTGGATTTAATTTCCCTCGTTTACCAAATCGAACAACGCCTTTCCAAGGTGAAACTTTAAGCATGACCATCTCTCCAATTTCAAATTCTATATCTTTTCTTTTAATGTCAGCGTAGCTCTTTTGTCGACTTTGGGCGGTTTTCAACCGTTGTTGAATTTGGATGATCTTCTCGGTAGTTTCTTGTATAATCTCCGGACCCGTAATCTGTCTATCCCCCACCTCACTCCAACAAATCGGAGACCTGCACTTTCTACCATAAAGTGCTTCAAACGGCGCCATCTCAATGCTTGAATGGTAGCTGTTGTTGTAGGAAAATTCTGCTAACGGTAGATGTCGATCCCAACTGTTTCCGAAATCAATAACACATGCTCGTAGCATGTCTTCAAGCGTTTGTATCGTCCTTTCGCTCTGCCCATCAGTTTGTGGATGATAGGCAGTACTCATGTCTAGACGAGTTCCTAATGCTTGCTGTAATGTCTGCCAGAATCTTGAAATAAATCTGCCATCCCTATCAGAGATAATAGAGATTGGTATTCCATGTCTGGAGACGACTTCCTTCAAATACAGTCGTGCTAACTTCTCCATCTTGTCATCTTCTCTTATTGGTAGGAAGTGTGCTGATTTGGTGAGACGATCAACTATTACCCAAATAGTATCAAAACCACTTGCAGTCCTTGGCAATTTAGTGATGAAATCCATGGTAATGTTTTCCCATTTCCATTCCGGGATTTCGGGTTGTTGAAGTAGACCTGATGGTTTCTGATGCTCAGCTTTGACCTTAGAACACGTCAAACATTCTCCTACGTATTTAGCAACATCGGCTTTCATACCCGGCCACCAAAAATGTTTCTTGAGATCCTTGTACATCTTCCCCGTTCCAGGATGTATTGAGTATCTGGTTTTATGAGCTTCTCTAAGTACCATTTCTCTCATATCTCCAAATTTTGGTACCCAAATCCTTTCAGCCCTATACCGGGTTCCGTCTTCCCGAATATTAAGATGCTTCTCCGATCCTTTGGGTATTTCATCCTTTAAATTTCCCTCTTTTAAAACTCCTTGTTGCGCCTCCTTTATTTGAGTAGTAATGTTATTATGAATCATTATATTCATAGATTTTACTCGAATGGGTTCTCTATCCTTCCTGCTCAAGGCATCGGCTACCACATTTGCCTTCCCCGGGTGGTAACGAATCTCAAAATCGTAATCATTCAATAATTCAATCCACCTACGCTGCCTCATATTCAGTTGTTTCTGATTAAATATGTGTTGAAGACTTTTGTGGTCGGTATATATAATACTTTTGACCCCATATAAGTAGTGCCTCCAAGTCTTTAATGCAAAAACAACCGCGCCTAATTCCAAATCATGCGTCGTATAATTTTGTTCGTGAATCTTCAATTGTCTAGACGCATAAGCAATCACCTTCGTTCGTTGCATTAATACACAACCGAGACCTTGCTTTGATGCGTCACAATAAATCACAAAATCATCATTCCCTTCAGGCAATGACAATATAGGTGCCGTAGTTAGCTTTTTCTTCAATAACTGAAACGCTTTCTCTTGTTCATCATTCCATTCAAATTTCTTCCCTTTATGCGTTAATGCAGTCAAGGGTTTTGCTATTCTGGAAAAGTCTTGGATGAACCTTCTGTAGTAACCAGCTAGTCCTAAAAACTGGCGTATGTGTTTCGGAGTTTTCGGGGTTTCCCACTTTTCAACAGTTTCTATCTTTGCCGGATCCACCTTAATACCTTCTTTGTTCACTATGTGACCGAGGAATTGAACTTCTTCCAACCAAAATGCACACTTTGAAAACTTAGCGTACAATTCTTCCTTCCTCAATACTTCTAACACCTTTCTCAAATGTTCACCGTGTTCTTGGTCATTCTTTGAGTAAATAAGTATGTCATCAATGAAAACAATGACAAACTTGTCAAGGTATGGTCCACACACTCGGTTCATAAGGTCCATGAACACAGCTGGTGCATTAGTTAAACCAAACGGCATGACCATAAACTCGTAATGACCGTAACGTGTTCTGAAAGCAGTCTTTGGAATATCATCTTCTTTCACCCGCATTTGATGATACCCGGAACGTAAGTCAATCTTTGAATAAACAGACGAGCCTTGTAGTTGATCAAATAAGTCGTCGATTCTCGGTAGTGGGTAGCGGTTCTTGATGGTAAGTTTGTTCAACTCTCGGTAGTCGATACACAACCTGAATGTACCATCTTTCTTCTTGACAAACAAAACAGGAGCTCCCCACGGTGATGTGCTTGGTCGAATGAAACCACGCTCTAAAAGTTCTTGTAATTGGCTTTGCAGTTCTTTCATCTCGCTGGGTGCGAGTCTGTAAGGAGCACGAGCTATTGGTGCAGCTCCTGGTACAAGATCTATTTGAAATTCAACGGATCGATGTGGGGGTAATCCCGGTAATTCTTTCGGAAATACATCGGGAAATTCTTTTGCAATGGGAACATCATTGATGCTCTTTTCTTCAGTTTGTACTTTCTCGACGTGTGCTAGAACAGCATAGCAACCTTTTCTTATTAGTTTTTGTGCCTTCAAATTACTAATAAGATGTAGCTTCGTGTTGCCCTTTTCTCCGTACACCATTAAGGGTTTTCCTTTTTCTCGTATAATGCGAATTGCATTTTTGTAACAAACGATCTCCGCTTTCACTTCTTTCAACCAGTCCATACCGATTATCACATCAAAACTCCCTAACTCTACTGGTATCAAATCAATCTTAAATGTTTCGCTAACCAGTTTAATTTCTCGATTCCGACATATATTATCTGCTGAAATTAATTTACCATTTGCTAATTCGAGTAAAAATTTACTATCCAAAGGCGTCAATGGACAACTTAATTTAGCACACAAATCTCTACTCATATAGCTTCTATCCGCACCCGAATCAAATAAAACGTAAGCAGATTTATTGTCAATAAGAAACGTACCCGTAACAAGCTCCGGGTCTTCCTGTGCCTCTACCGCATTAATATTGAAAACTCTTCCACGGCCTTGTCCATTCGTGTTCTCCTGGTTCGGGCAATTTCTAATAATGTGGCCTGGTTTTCCACATTTATAACAAACTACATTGGCATAACTTGCTCCGACACTACTTGCTCCGCCATTACTCGTTCCGACACCATTTGTTCCTTTCGTTCTATTAACCCCTGGTCCGTAGACCTCACACTTCGCCGCGCTATGACCATTTCTTTTACACTTGTTGCAAAATTTGGTGCAGAACCCCGAGTGATTCTTTTCACACCTTTGGCATAGTTGCTTCTGATTGTTGTTGTTGTTGCGGTTATTATTGTTGTTGGGATGATTGTTGTAGTTACTGTTGTTGTTGTTGTTGTTGTTGTTGGGCCGTTTGTTGTAGTTGCGATTGATGTTGCGATTGTTGGGATAATTGTTGCGATTATTGTTGTAATTGCTGTTGTTGTTGTATTGGTGATTCTTATCACCGTTTTCCTCCCACTTTCTTTTGACTTGCTTCACATTGGCCTCTTCAGCAGTCTGTTCTTTAATTCTTTCTTCAATCTGGTTCACTAGTTTGTGAGCCATTCTACATGCCTGTTGTATGGAGGCGGGCTCGTGTGAACTTATATCTTCTTGGATTCTTTCCGGTAATCCTTTCACAAACGCGTCGATCTTCTCTTCCTCATCTTCGAATGCTCCCGGACACAATAGGCACAATTCTGTGAATCGTCTTTCGTACGTGGTAATGTCAAATCCTTGGGTTCGTAACCCTCTAAGTTCTGTCTTGAGCTTATTGACCTCGGTTCTGGGACGGTACTTCTCGTTCATCAAGTGCTTGAATGCTGACCACGGTAGTGCGTACGCATCATCTTGTCCCACTTGCTCTAGATAGGTATTCCACCATGTTAACGCAGAACCTGTGAAGGTATGCGTAGCGTACTTTACTTTGTCCTCTTCAGTACACTTACTTATGGCAAACACCGATTCAACCTTCTCGGTCCACCGTTTCAATCCGATCGGTCCTTCGGTTCCATCAAATTCCAAAGGTTTGCAGGCAGTGAATTCTTTGTAGGTGCATCCTACACGATTTCCTGTACTGCTAGATCCAAGGTTATTGTTGGTATGTAGCGCAGCCTGTACTGCGGCTATGTTTGAAGCTAGAAAAGTACGGAATTCCTCTTCATTCATATTCACGGTGTGTCGAGTAGTCGGTGCCATTTCCTTCAAAATAGTTAAATGGAACAAGTTAATCATACAGAATATTAAGAGTAGTTAATAGTATTTCGTAGCATAATATGAACTCATTTATAAAAGCTTTTTCTTCATATTAGCGTTTTATAAGTTTAAATTCGGGTAGTACCTACCCGTTAAGTTCATACTTAGTAGCTAATATACAATTCAACTACTACAATTCTATATGAAAAACTGATTATAATAATATTTCGCGTTCAAACTTTTATACAATATTTTACAAACTTACAATACCGCTTATTTTACATAAAGCATGAAATATAGCACACAATAACTTTGATACAAGATAGTTGTGAAGACAATTCTAGCTAGTACACAAGTCGTTCAGCAAAGGCAATAAAGACACGTAATTCATACGTCCAGAAACAAGTCATGCATTCTGGTTTAACTAGGACTACTTCCCATCCTTGGTCTTGTGCAACATAACCGTTATGGCCGTTGATAAGACAGCATGTTGTAACGTCATCAAAGGGACGAGGGTTACGTAATGTCCAACAGTCCCGTAATAATCTAAAAACCTCATTTCTTACCCCAATTACCGACTCCGTCACTTGTGGAAACGTTTTGTTTAATAGTTGTAGCCCGATGTTCTTGTTCTCACTTTGGTGAGAAGCGAACATTACTAATCCGTAAGCATAACATGCTTCTTTATGTTGCATGTTAGCCGCTTTTTCTAAATCTCGAAGTCCAATATTCGGATATATTGAGTCAAAATAATTTCTTAACCCGTTGCGTAAAATAGCATTTGGGTTCCCCGCAATATATGCGTCAAAGTAAACACATCGTAACTTATGGGTTTCCCAATGTGATATCCCCCATCTTTCAAACGAAAGTCTCTTATAAACCAAGACATTCTTGGAACGTTCTTCGAATGTCTTACAAACTGATCTCGCCTTAAATAGTTGTGCCGAAGAATTCTGGCCGACTCTAGACAAGATTTCATCAATCATGTCTCCGGGTAGGTCTCTTAAAATATTGGGTTGTCTATCCATTTTGTGTTTTTAAACTGTAAAATAGACAAGAGTTAGATTCATAAAAAAAAATACTTATTAATACAAGCAATTTTTACATATATCATAAAGCATAAGAACACTATATTCCATATATTACACCACACGAATACAACTATCTTATTCTGACTCGCTCGTTTCTTCTTCTTCGGTTTTGGTTCGTTTTGCCAAGTTTCTAGGGATATATGATGTTCCCCTAATACGAGCCGTCGTTGTCCACATTGGTTTAGAAAAACCTGGTGGTTTAGAGGTTCCCGGGTCATTGTTACAACTTAAGGACTTCGGGGGTTCACGATACATATAAAGTTCATCGGGGTTGGAATTAGATTTCTCTATTTTTATGCCCTTTCCCTTATTATTTTCTTTTGCCTTTTTAAATTCAGTTGGGGTAATTTCTATAACATCATCAGAATTCTCGTCGGAATCCGATTCATCGGAGAATTGGTAATCCTCCCAATATTTTGCTTCCTTGGCGGAAACACCATTGACCATAATTAACTTTGGTCGGTTGGTTGAGGATTTTCTTTTACTTAACCGTTTTATTATTTCCCCCACCGGTTCTATTTCTTCATCCGGTTCCGATTCTTCTTCCGGTTCCGATTCTTCTTCCGGTTCCGACTCTTCTTCCGGTTCCTCTTCGGGAACTTGTGAATCAGTCCACAAATCATTCCAATTTACATTTGACTCTTCATTATTATTAGGTGAGTCAATGGGACTTGTTCTAGAGGTAGACATCTATCACATAATATCAAACACGTTAAGAGATTAATATATCACATAATATTCATATGTTAAAAATATATAGTTTCCAACAAAAATGTTAAGCAATCATTTTTAAAGAAAACACGGTCGAAGTCCAGACTCACTAATGCATCCTAACAAACTCGATAAGACACACTAATGCAAATTTTCTGGTTCTCTAAGACCAACGCTCGGATACCAACTGAAATGTCCCGTTCTTATTGATTAAAAACGTTCCATATTAATTGATTTCGTTGCGAGGTTTTGACCTCTATATGAGACGTTTTTCAAAGACTGCATTCATTTTTAAACAAACCATAACCTTTATTTCATCAATAAAGGTTTAAAAAGCTTTATGTAGATTATCAAATAATGATAATCTAAAATATCCTGTTTACACACGACCATTACATAATGGTTTACAATACAAATATGTTACAACAAAATAAGTTTCTTGAATGCAGTTTTTACATAATATCATACAAGCATGGACTCCAAATCTTGTCCTTATTTAAGTATGCGACAGCGGAAGCTCTTAATAATCACCTGAGAATAAACATGCTTAAAACGTCAACAAAAATGTTGGTGAGTTATAGGTTTAACCTATATATATCAAATCGTAACAATAGACCACAAGATTTCATATTTCAATACACATCCCATACATAGAGATAAAAATCATTCATATGGTGAACACCTGGTAACCGACAATAACAAGATGCATATATAAGAATATCCCCATCATTCCGGGACACCCTTCGGATATGATATAAATTTCGAAGTACTAAAGCATCCGGTACTTTGGATGGGGTTTGTTAGGCCCAATAGATCTATCTTTAGGATTCACGTCAATTAGGGTGTCTGTTCCCTAATTCTTAGATTACCAGACTTAATAAAAAGGGGCATATTCGATTTCGATAATTCAACCATAGAATGTAGTTTCACGTACTTGTGTCTATTTTGTAAATCATTTATAAAACCTGCATGTATTCTCATCCCAAAAATATTAGATTTTAAAAGTGGGACTATAACTCACTTTCACAGATTTTTACTTCGTCGGGAAGTAAGACTTGGCCACTGGTTGATTCACGAACCTATAACAATATATACATATATATCAAAGTATGTTCAAAATATATTTACAACACTTTTAATATATTTTGATGTTTTAAGTTTATTAAGTCAGCTGTCCTCGTTAGTAACCTACAACTAGTTGTCCACAGTTAGATGTACAGAAATAAATCGATAAATATTATCTTGAATCAATCCACGACCCAGTGTATACGTATCTCAGTATTGATCACAACTCAAACTATATATATTTTGGAATCAACCTCAACCCTGTATAGCTAACTCCAACATTCACATATAGAGTGTCTATGGTTGTTCCGAAATATATATAGATGTGTCGACATGATAGGTCGAAACATTGTATACGTGTCTATGGTATCTCAAGATTACATAATATATAATACAAGTTGATTAAGTTATGGTTGGAATAGATTTGTTACCAATTTTCACGTAGCTAAAATGAGAAAAATTATCCAATCTTGTTTTACCCATAACTTCTTCATTTTAAATCCGTTTTGAGTGAATCAAATTGCTATGGTTTCATATTGAACTCTATTTTATGAATCTAAACCAAAAAAGTATAGGTTTCTAGTCAGAAAAATAAGTTACAAGTCGTTTTTGTAAAGGTAGTCATTTCAGTCGAAAGAACGACGTCTAGATGACCATTTTAGAAAATATACTTCCACTTTGAGTTTAACCATAATTTTTGGATATAGTTTCATGTTCATAATAAAAATCATTTTCTCAGAATAACAACTTTTAAATCAAAGTTTATCATAGTTTTTAATTAACTAACCCAAAACAGCCCGCGGTGTTACTACGACGGCGTAAATCCGGTTTTACGGTGTTTTTCGTGTTTCCAGGTTTTAAATCATTAAGTTAGCATATCATATAGATAAATAACATGTGTTTAGTTGATTTTAAAAGTCAAGTTAGAAGGATTAACTTTTGTTTGCGAACAAGTTTAGAATTAACTAAACTATGTTCTAGTGATTACAAGTTTAAACCTTCGAATAAGATAGCTTTATATGTATGAATCGAATGATGTTATGAACATCATTACTACCTTAAGTTCCTTGGATGAACCTACTGGAAAAGAGAAAAATGGATCTAGCTTCAATGGATCCTTGGATGGCTCAAAGTTCTTGAAGCAAAATCATGACACGAAAACAAGTTCAAGTAAGATCATCACTTGAAATAAGATTGTTATAGTTATAGAAATTGAATCAAAGTTTGAATATGATTATTACCTTGTATTAGAATGATAACCTACTGTAAGAAACAAAGATTTCTTGAGGTTGGATGATCACCTTACAAGATTGGAAGTGAGCTAGCAAACTTGAAAGTATTCTTGATTTTATGAAACTAGAACTTTTGGAATTTATGAAGAACACTTAGAACTTGAAGATAGAACTTGAGAGAGTTCAATTAGATGAATAAAATTGAAGAATGAAAGTGTTTGTAGGTGTTTTTGGTCGTTGGTGTATGGATTAGATATAAAGGATATGTAATTTTCTTTTCATGTAAATAAGTCATGAATGATTACTCATATTTTTGTAATCTTATGAGATATTTCATGCTAGTTGCCAAATGATGGTTCCCACATGTGTTAGGTGACTCACATGGGCTGCTAAGAGCTGATCATTGGAGTGTATATACCAATAGTACATACATCTAAAAGCTGTGTATTGTACGAGTACGAATACGGGTGCATACGAGTAGAATTGTTGATGAAACTGAACGAGAATGTAATTGTAAGCATTTTTGTTAAGTAGAAGTATTTTGATAAGTGTATTGAAGTCTTTCAAAAGTGTATAAATACATATTAAAACACTACATGTATATACATTTTAACTGAGTCGTTAAGTCATCGTTAGTCGTTACATGTAAGTGTTGTTTTGAAACCTTTAGGTTAACGATCTTGTTAAATGTTGTTAACCCAATGTTTATAATATCAAAAGAGATTTTAAATTATTATATTATCATGATATTATGATGTACGAATATCTCTTAATATGATATATATACATTAAATGTCGTTACAACGATAAACGTTACATATATGTCTCGTTTCAAAATCATTAAGTTAGTAGTCTTGTTTTTACATATGTAGTTCATTGTTAATATAATTAATGGTATGTTTACTTATCATAATATCATGTTAACTATATATATAACCATATATATGTCATCATATAGTTTTTTTTTACAAGTTTTAACGTTCGTGAATCACCGGTCAACTTGGGTGGTCAATTGTCTATATGAAACCTATTTCAATTAATCAAGTCTTAACAAGTTTGATTGCTTAACATGTTGGAAACATTTAATCATGTAAACATCAATCTCAATTAATATATATAAACATGGAAAAGTTCGGGTCACTACAATTAGTGAGTCTGGACTTCGACCGTGTTTACTTGAAAAATGATTGCTTAACAAATTTTGTTGGAAACTATATATTTTTAACATGTGAATATTATGTGATATATTAATCTCTTAACGCGTTTGATATTATGTGATAGATGTATACCTCTAGAACAAGTCCCATTGACTCACCTAATAATAATGAAGAGTCAAATGTAAATTGGAATGATTCGTGGACTGATTCACAAGTTCCCGAAGAGGAACCGGAAGAAGAGTCGGAACCGGAAGAAGAATCGGAACCGGATGAAGAAATAGAACCGGTGGGGGAAATAATAAAACGGTTAAGTAAAAGAAAATCCTCAACCAACCGACCAAGGTTAATTATGGTCAATGGTGTTTCCGCCAAGGAAGCAAAATATTGGGAGGATTACCAATTCTCCGATGAATCGGATTCCGACGAGAATTCCGATGATGTTATAGAAATTACCCCAACTGAATTTAAAAAGGCAAAAGAAAATAATAAGGGAAAGGGCATAAAAATAGAGAAATCTAATTCCAACCCCGATGAACTTTATATGTATCGTCAACCCCCGAAGTCCTTAAGTTGTAACAATGACCCGGGTGTAGTGACCCGAACTTTTCCATGTTTATATATATTAATTGAGATTGATATTTACATGATTAAATGTTTCCAACATGTTAAGCAATCAAACTTGTTAAGACTTGATTAATTGAAATATGTTTCATATAGACAATTGACCACCCAAGTTGATCGGTGATTCACGAACGTTAAAACTTGTAAAAACTATATGATGACATATATATGGATATATATATATAGTTAACATGATACTATGATAAGAAAACATATCATAAAGTATATTAACAATGAACTACATATGTAAAAACAAGACTACTAACTTAATGATTTTTAAACGAGACATATATGTAACGATTATCGTTGTAAAGACATTTAATGTATATATATCATATTAAGAGATATTCATACATGATAATATCATGATAATATAATAATTTAAAATCTCATTTGATATTATAAACATTGGGTTAACAACATTTAACAAGATCGTTAACCTAAAGGTTTCAAAACAACACTTACATGTAACGACTAACGAGGACTTAACGACTCAGTTAAAATGTATATACATGTAGTGTTTTAATATGTATTTATACACTTTTGAAAGACTTCAATAAACTTATCAAAATACTTCTACTTAACAAAAATGCTTACAATTACATCCTCGTTCAGTTTCATCAACAATTCTACTCGTATGCACCCGTATTCGTACTCGTACAATACACAGCTTTTAGATGTATGTACTATTGGTATATACACTCCAATGATCAGCTCTTAGCAGCCCATGTGAGTCACCTAACACATGTGGGAACCATCATTTGGCAACTAGCATGAAATATCTCATAAAATTACAAAAATATGAGTAATCATTCATGACTTATTTACATGAAAACAAAATTACATATCCTTTATATCTAATCCATACACCAACGACCAAAAACACCTACAAACACTTTCATTCTTCAATTTTCTTCATCTAATTGATCTCTCTCAAGTTCTATCTTCAAGTTCTAAGTGTTCTTCATAAATTCCAAAAGTTCTAGTTTCATAAAATCAAGAATACTTTCAAGTTTGCTAGCTCACTTCCAATCTTGTAAGGTGATCATCCAACCTCAAGAAATCTTTGTTTCTTACAGTAGGTTATCATTCTAATACAAGGTAATAATCATATTCAAACTTTGGTTCAATTTCTATAACTATAACAATCTTATTTCAAGTGATGATCTTACTTGAACTTGTTTTCGTGTCATGATTCTGCTTCAAGAACTTCGAGCCATCCAAGGATCCATTGAAGCTAGATCCATTTTTCTCTTTTCCAGTAGGTTTATCCAAGGAAATTAAGGTAGTAATGATGTTCATAACATCATTCGATTCATACATATAAAGCTATCTTATTCGAAGGTTTAAACTTGTAATCACTAGAACATAGTTTAGTTAATTCTAAACTTGTTCGCAAACAAAAGTTAATCCTTCTAACTTGACTTTTAAAATCAACTAAACACATGTTCTATATCTATATGATATGCTAACTTAATGATTTAAAACCTGGAAACACGAAAAACACCGTAAAACCGGATTTACGCCGTCGTAGTAACACCGCGGGCTGTTTTGGGTTAGTTAATTAAAAACTATGATAAACTTTGATTTAAAAGTTGTTATTCTGAGAAAATGATTTTTATTATGAACATGAAACTATATCCAAAAATTATGGTTAAACTCAAAGTGGAAGTATGTTTTCTAAAATGGTCATCTAGACGTCGTTCTTTCGACTGAAATGACTACCTTTACAAAAACGACTTGTAACTTATTTTTCCGACTATAAACCTATACTTTTCTGTTTAGATTCATAAAATAAAGTTCAATATGAAACCATAGCAATTTGGTTCACTCAAAACGGATTTAAAATGAAGAAGTTATGGGTAAAACAAGATTGGATAATTTTTCTCATTTTAGCTACGTGAAAATTGGTAACAAATCTATTCCAACCATAACTTAATCAACTTGTATTGTATATTATGTAATCTTGAGATACCATAGACACGTATACAACGTTTCGACCTATCATGTCGACACATCTATATATATTTCGGAACAACCATAAACACTCTATATGTGAATGTTGGAGTTAGCTATACAGGGTTGAGGTTGATTCCAAAATATATATAGTTTGAGTTGTGATCAATACTGAGATACGTATACACTGGGTCGTGGATTGATTCAAGATAATATTTATCGATTTATTTCTGTACATCTAGCTGTGGACAACTAGTTGTAGGTTACTAACGAGGACAGCTGACTTAATAAACTTAAAACATCAAAATATATTAAAAGTGTTGTAAATATATTTTGAACATACTTTGATATATATGTATATATTGTTATAGGTTCGTGAATCAACCAGTGGCCAAGTCTTACTTCCCGATGAAGTAAAAATCTGTGAAAGTGAGTTATAGTCCCACTTTTAAAATCTAATATTTTTGGGATGAGAATACATGCAGGTTTTATAAATGATTTACAAAATAGACACAAGTACGTGAAACTACATTCTATGGTTGAATTATCGAAATCGAATATGCCCCTTTTTATTAAGTCTGGTAATCTAAGAATTAGGGAACAGACACCCTAATTGACGCGAATCCTAAAGATAGATCTATTGGGCCTAACAAACCCCATCCAAAGTACCGGATGCTTTAGTACTTCGAAATTTATATCATATCCGAAGGGTGTCCCGGAATGATGGGGATATTCTTATATATGCATCTTGTTATTGTCGGTTACCAGGTGTTCACCATATGAATGATTTTTATCTCTATGTATGGGATGTGTATTGAAATATGAAATCTTGTGGTCTATTGTTACGATTTGATATATATAGGTTAAACCTATAACTCACCAACATTTTTGTTGACGTTTAAAGCATGTTTATTCTCAGGTGAATATTAAGAGCTTCCGCTGTTGCATACTAAAATAAGGACAAGATTTGGAGTCCATGTTTGTATGATATTGTGTAAAAACTGCATTCAAGAAACTGATTTCGATGTAACATATTTGTATTGTAAACCATTATGTAATGGTCGTGTGTAAACAGGATATTTTAGATTATCATTATTTGATAATCTACGTAAAGCTTTTTAAACCTTTATTTATGAAATAAAGGTTATGGTTTGTTTTAAAAATGAATGCAGTCTTTGAAAAACGTCTCATATAGAGGTCAAAACCTCGCAACGAAATCAATTAATATGGAACGTGTTTAATCAATAAGAACGGGACATTTCAGTTGGTATCAGAGCGTTGGTCTTAGAGAACCAGAAAATTTGCATTAGTGTGTCTTATCGAGTTTGTTAGGATGCATTAGTGAGTCTGGACTTCGACCGTGTTTTCTTTAAAAATGATTGCTTAACATTTTTGTTGGAAACTATATATTTTTAACATATGAATATTATGTGATATATTAATCTCTTAATGTGTTTGATATTATGTGATAGATGTCTACCTCTAGAACAAGTCCCATTGACTCACCTAATAATAATGAAGAGTCAAATGTAAATTGGAATGATTTGTGGACTGATTCACAAGTTCCCGAAGAGGAACCGGAAGAAGAGTCGGAACCGGAAGAAGAATCGGAACCGGAAGAAGAATCGGAACCGGATGAAGAAATAGAACCGGTGGGGGAAATAATAAAACGGTTAAGTAAAAGAAAATCCTCAACCAACCGACCAAAGTTAATTATGGTCAATGGTGTTTCCGCCAAGGAAGCAAAATATTGGGAGGATTACCAATTCTCCGATGAATCGGATTCCGACGAGAATTCCGATGATGTTATAGAAATTACCCCAACTGAATTTAAAAAGGCGAAAGAAAATAATAAGGGAAAGGGCATAAAAATAGAGAAATCTAATTCCAACCCCGATGAACTTTATATGTATCGTCAACCCCCGAAGTCCTTAAGTTGTAACAATAACCCGGGAACCTCTAAACCACCAGGTTTTTCTAAACCAATGTGGAAAACGATGGCTCGTATTAGGGGAACATCATATATCCCTAGAAACTTGGCAAAACGAACCAAAACCGAAGAAGAAGAAACAAGCGAGTCGGAATAAGATAGTTGTATTCGTGTGGTGTAATATATGTAATATAGTGTGCTTATGCTTTATGATATATGTAAAAATTGCTTGTATTAATAAGTATTTTTTTTATGAATCTAACTCTTGTCTATTTTACAGTTTAAAAACACAAAATGGATAGACAACCCAATATTTTAAGAGACCTAACCGGAGACATGATTGATGAAATATTGTCTAGAGTCGGCCAGAATTCTTCGGCACAACTATTTAAGGCGAGATCAGTTTGTAAGACATTCGAAGAACGTTCCAAGAATGTCTTGGTTTATAAGAGACTTTCGTTTGAAAGATGGGGGATATCACATTGGGAAACCCATAAGTTACGATGTGTTTACTTTGACGCATATATTGCGGGGAACCCAAATGCTATTTTACGCAACGGGTTAAGAAATTATTCTGACTCAATATATCCGAATATTGGACTTCGTGATTTAGAAAAAGCGGCTAACATGCAACATAAAGAAGCATGTTATGCTTACGGATTAGTAATGTTCGCTTCTCACCAAAGTGAGAACAAGAACATCGGGCTACAACTATTAAACAAAACGTTTCCACAAGTGACGGAGTCGGTAATTGGGGTAAGAAATGAGGTTTTTAGATTATTACGGGACTGTTGGACATTACGTAACCCTCGTCCCTTTGATGACGTTACAACACGCTGTCTTATCAACGGCCATAACGGTTATGTTGCACAAGACCAAGGATGGGAAGTAGTCCTAGTAAAACCAGAATGCATGACTTGTTTCTGGACGTATGAATTACGTGTCTTTATTGCCTTTGCTGAACGACTTGTGTACTAGCTAGAATTGTCTTCACAACTATCTTGTATCAAAGTTATTGTGTGCTATATTTCATGCTTTATGTAAAATAAGCGGTATTGTAAGTTTGTAAAATATTGTATAAAAGTTTGAACGCGAAATATTATTATAATCAGTTTTTCATATAGAATTGTAGTAGTTGAATTGTATATTAGCTACTAAGTATGAACTTAACGGGTAGGTACTACCCGAATTTAAACTTATAAAACGCTAATATGAAGAAAAAGCTTTTATAAATGAGTTCATATTATGCTACGAAATACTATTAACTACTCTTAATATTCTGTATGATTAACTTGTTCCATTTAACTATTTTGAAGGAAATGGCACCGACTACTCGACACACCGTGAATATGAATGAAGAGGAATTCCGTACTTTTCTAGCTTCAAACATAGCCGCAGTACAGGCTGCGCTACATACCAACAATAACCTTGGATCTAGCAGTACAGGAAATCGTGTAGGATGCACCTACAAAGAATTCACTGCCTGCAAACCTTTGGAATTTGATGGAACCGAAGGACTGATCGGATTGAAACGGTGGACCGAGAAGGTTGAATCGGTGTTTGCCATAAGTAAGTGTACTGAAGAGGACAAAGTGAAGTACGCTATGCATACCTTCACAGGTTCTGCGTTAACATGGTGGAATACCTATCTAGAGCAAGTGGGACAAGATGATGCGTACGCACTACCGTGGTCAGCATTCAAGCACTTGATGAACGAGAAGTACCGTCCCAGAACCGAGGTCAATAAGCTCAAGACAGAACTTAGAGGGTTACGAACCCAAGGATTTGATATTACCACGTACGAAAGACGATTCACAGAATTGTGCCTATTGTGTCCGGGAGCATTCGAAGATGAGGAAGAGAAGATCGACACGTTTGTGAAAGGATTACCGGAAAGAATCCAAGAAGATATAAGTTCACACGAGCCCGCCTCCATACAACAGGCATGTAGAATGGCTCACAAACTAGTGAACCAGATTGAAGAAAGAATTAAAGAACAGACTGCTGAAGAGGCCAATGTGAAGCAAGTCAAAAGAAAGTGGGAGGAAAACGGTGATAAGAATCACCAATACAACAACAACAGCAATTACAACAATAATCGCAACAATTATCCCAACAATCGCAACATCAATCGCAACTACAACAAACGGCCCAACAACAACAACAACAACAACAACAACAACAGCAACTACAACAATCATCCCAACAACAATAATAACCGCAACAACAACAACAATCAGAAGCAGCTATGCCAAAGGTGTGAAAAGAATCACTCGGGGTTCTGCACCAAATTTTGCAACAAGTGTAAAAGAAATGGTCATAGCGCGGCGAAGTGTGAGGTCTACGGACCAGGGGTTAATAGAACGAAAGGAACAAATGGTGTCGGAACGAGTAATGGCGGAGCAAGTAGTGTCGGAGCAAGTTATGCCAATGTAGTTTGTTATAAATGTGGAAAATCAGGCCACATTATTAGAAATTGCCCGAACCAGGAGAACACGAATGGACAAGGCCGTGGAAGAGTTTTCAATATTAATGCGGTAGAGTCACAGGAAGACCCGGAGCTTGTTACGGGTACGTTTCTTATTGACAATAAATCTGCTTACGTTTTATTTGATTCGGGTGCGGATAGAAGCTATATGAGTAGAGATTTTTGTGCTAAATTAAGTTGTCCATTGACGCCTTTGGATAGTAAATTTTTACTCGAATTAGCAAATGGTAAATTAATTTCAGCAGATAATATATGTCGGAATCGAGAAATTAAACTGGTTAGCGAAACATTTAAGATTGATTTGATACCAGTAGAGTTAGGGAGTTTTGATGTGATAATCGGTATGGACTGGTTGAAAGAAGTGAAAGCGGAGATCGTTTGTTACAAAAATGCAATTCGCATTATATGAGAAAAAGGAAAACCCTTAATGGTGTACGGAGAAAAGGGCAACACGAAGCTACATCTTATTAGTAATTTGAAGGCACAAAACTAATAAGAAAAGGTTGCTATGCTGTTCTAGCACACGTCGAGAAAGTACAAACTGAAGAAAAGAGCATCAATGATGTTCCCATTGCAAAAGAATTTCCCGATGTATTTCCAAAAGAATTACCGGGATTACCCCCACATCGATCCGTTGAATTTCAAATAGATCTTGTACCAGGAGCTGCACCAATAGCTCGTGCTCCTTACATACTCGCACCCAGCGAGATGAAAGAACTGCAAAGCCAATTACAAGAACTTTTAGAGCGTGGTTTCATTCGACCAAGCACATCACCGTGGGGAGCTCCTGTTTTGTTTGTCAAGAAGAAAGATGGTACATTCAGGTTGTGTATCGACTACCGAGAGTTGAACAAACTTACCATCAAGAACCGCTACCCACTACCGAGAATCGACGACTTATTTGATCAACTACAAGGCTCGTCTATTTATTCAAAGATTGACTTACGTTCCGGGTATCATCAAATGCGGGTGAAAGAAGATGATATTCCAAAGACTGCTTTCAGAACACGTTACGGTCATTACGAGTTTATGGTCATGCCGTTTGGTTTAACTAATGCACCAGCTGTGTTCATGGACCTTATGAACCGAGTGTGTGGACCATACCTTGACAAGTTTGTCATTGTTTTCATTGATGACATACTTATTTACTCAAAGAATGACCAAGAACACGGTGAACATTTGAGAAAGGTGTTAGAAGTATTGAGGAAGGAAGAATTGTACGCTAAGTTTTCAAAGTGTGCATTTTGGTTGGAAGAAGTTCAATTCCTCGGTCACATAGTGAACAAAGAAGGTATTAAGGTGGATCCGGCAAAGATAGAAACTGTTGAAAAGTGGGAAACCCCGAAAACTCCAAAACACATACGCCAGTTTTTAGGACTAGCTGGTTACTACAGAAGGTTCATCCAAGACTTTTCCAGAATAGCAAAACCCTTGACTGCATTAACGCATAAAGGGAAGAAATTTGAATGGAAGGATGAACAAGAGAAAGCGTTTCAGTTATTGAAGAAAAAGCTAACTACGGCACCTATATTGTCATTGCCTGAAGGGAATGATGATTTTGTGATTTATTGTGACGCATCAAAGCAAGGTCTCGGTTGTGTATTAATGCAACGAACGAAGGTGATTGCTTATGCCTCTAGACAATTGAAGATTCACGAGCAAAATTATACGACGCATGATTTGGAATTAGGCGCGGTTGTTTTTGCATTAAAGACTTGGAGGCACTACTTATATGGGGTCAAAAGTATTATATATACCGACCACAAAAGTCTTCAACACATATTTAATCAGAAACAACTGAATATGAGGCAGCGTAGGTGGATTGAATTGTTGAATGATTACGACTTTGAGATTCGTTACCACCCGGGGAAGGCAAATGTGGTAGCCGATGCCTTGAGCAGGAAGGACAGAGAACCTATTCGAGTAAAATCTATGAATATAATGATTCATAATAACCTTACTACTCAAATAAAGGAGGCGCAACAAGGAGTTTTAAAAGAGGGAAATTTAAAGGATGAAATACCCAAAGGATCGGAGAAGCATCTTAATATTCGGGAAGACGGAACCCGGTATAGGGCTGAAAGGATTTGGGTACCAAAATTTGGAGATATGAGAGAAATGGTACTTAGAGAAGCTCATAAAACCAGATACTCAATACATCCTGGAACGGGGAAGATGTACAAGGATCTCAAGAAACATTTTTGGTGGCCGGGTATGAAAGCCGATGTTGCTAAATACGTAGGAGAATGTTTGACGTGTTCTAAGGTCAAAGCTGAGCATCAGAAACCATCAGGTCTACTTCAACAACCCGAAATCCCGGAATGGAAATGGGAAAACATTACCATGGATTTCATCACTAAATTGCCAAGGACTGCAAGTGGTTTTGATACTATTTGGGTAATAGTTGATCGTCTCACCAAATCAGCACACTTCCTGCCAATAAGAGAAGATGACAAGATGGAGAAGTTAGCACGACTGTATTTGAAGGAAGTCGTCTCCAGACATGGAATACCAATCTCTATTATCTCTGATAGGGATGGCAGATTTATTTCAAGATTCTGGCAGACATTACAGCAAGCATTAGGAACTCGTCTAGACATGAGTACTGCCTATCATCCACAAACTGATGGGCAGAGCGAAAGGACGATACAAACGCTTGAAGACATGCTACGAGCATGTGTTATTGATTTCGGAAACAGTTGGGATCGACATCTACCGTTAGTAGAATTTTCCTACAACAACAGCTACCATTCAAGCATTGAGATGGCGCCGTTTGAAGCACTTTATGGTAGAAAGTGCAGGTCTCCGATTTGTTGGAGTGAAGTGGGGGATAGACAGATTACGGGTCCGGAGATTATACAAGAAACTACCGAGAAGATCATCCAAATTCAACAACGGTTGAAAACCGCCCAAAGTCGACAAAAGAGCTACGCTGACATTAAAAGAAAAGATATAGAATTTGAAATTGGAGAGATGGTCATGCTTAAAGTTGCACCTTGGAAAGGCGTTGTTCGATTTGGTAAACGAGGGAAATTAAATCCAAGGTATATTGGACCATTCAAGATTATTGATCGTGTCGGACCAGTAGCTTACCGACTAGAGTTACCTCAACAACTCGCGGCTGTACATAACACTTTCCACGTCTCGAATTTGAAGAAATGTTTTGCTAAAGAAGATCTCACTATTCCGTTAGATGAAATTCAAATCAACGAAAAACTTCAATTCATCGAAGAACCCGTCGAAATAATGGATCGTGAGGTTAAAAGACTTAAGCAAAACAAGATACCAATTGTTAAGGTTCGATGGAATGCTCGTAGAGGACCCGAGTTCACCTGGGAGTGTGAAGATCAGATGAAGAAGAAATACCCGCATCTATTTCCAGAAGATTCGTCAACACCTTCAACAGCTTAAAATTTCGGGACGAAATTTATTTAACGGGTAGGTACTGTAGTGACCCGAACTTTTCCATGTTTATATATATTAATTGAGATTGATATTTACATGATTAAATGTTTCCAACATGTTAAGCAATCAAACTTGTTAAGACTTGATTAATTGAAATATGTTTCATATAGACAATTGACCACCCAAGTTAATCGGTGATTCACGAACGTTAAAACTTGTAAAAACTATATGATGACATATATATGGATATATATATATATAGTTAACATGATACTATGATAAGAAAACATATCATAAAGTATATTAACAATGAACTACATATGTAAAAACAAGACTACTAACTTAATGATTTTTAAACGAGACATATATGTAACGATTATCGTTGTAAAGACATTTAATGTATATATATCATATTAAGAGATATTCATACATGATAATATCATGATAATATAATAATTTAAAATATCATTTGATATTATAAACATTGGGTTAACAACATTTAACAAGATCGTTAACCTAAAGGTTTCAAAACAACACTTACATGTAACGACTAACGAGGACTTAACGACTCAGTTAAAATGTATATACATGTAGTGTTTTAATATGTATTTATACACTTTTGAAAGACTTCAATACACTTATCAAAATACTTCTACTTAACAAAAATGCTTACAATTACATCCTCGTTCAGTTTCATCAACAATTCTACTCGTATGCACCCGTATTCGTACTCGTACAATACACAGCTTTTAGATGTATGTACTATTGGTATATACACTCCAATGATCAGCTCTTAGCAGCCCATGTGAGTCACCTAACACATGTGGGAACCATCCTTTGGCAACTAGCATGAAATATCTCATAAAATTACAAAAATATGAGTAATCATTCATGACTTATTTACATGAAAACAAAATTACATATCCTTTATATCTAATCCATACACCAACGACCAAAAACACCTACAAACACTTTCATTCTTCAATTTTCTTCATCTAATTGATCTCTCTCAAGTTCTATCTTCAAGTTCTAAGTGTTCTTCATAAATTCCAAAAGTTCTAGTTTCATAAAATCAAGAATACTTTCAAGTTTGCTAGCTCACTTCCAATCTTGTAAGGTGATCATCCAACCTCAAGAAATCTTTGTTTCTTACAGTAGGTTATCATTCTAATACAAGGTAATAATCATATTCAAACTTTGGTTCAATTTCTATAACTATAACAATCTTATTTCAAGTGATGATCTTACTTGAACTTGTTTTCGTGTCATGATTCTGCTTCAAGAACTTCGAGCCATCCAAGGATCCATTGAAGCTAGATCCATTTTTCTCTTTTCCAGTAGGTTTATCCAAGGAAATTAAGGTAGTAATGATGTTCATAACATCATTCGATTCATACATATAAAGCTATCTTATTCGAAGGTTTAAACTTGTAATCACTAGAACATAGTTTAGTTAATTCTAAACTTGTTCGCAAACAAAAGTTAATCCTTCTAACTTGACTTTTAAAATCAACTAAACACATGTTCTATATCTATATGATATGCTAACTTAATGATTTAAAACCTGGAAACACGAAAAACACCGTAAAACCGGATTTACGCCGTCGTAGTAACACCGCGGGCTGTTTTGGGTTAGTTAATTAAAAACTATGATAAACTTTGATTTAAAAGTTGTTATTCTGAGAAAATGATTTTTATTATGAACATGAAACTATATCCAAAAATTATGGTTAAACTCAAAGTGGAAGTATGTTTTCTAAAATGGTCATCTAGACGTCGTTCTTTCGACTGAAATGACTACCTTTACAAAAACGACTTGTAACTTATTTTTCCGACTATAAACGTATACTTTTCTGTTTAGATTCATAAAATAAAGTTCAATATGAAACCATAGCAATTTGATTCACTCAAAACGGATTTAAAATGAAGAAGTTATGGGTAAAACAAGATTGGATAATTTTTCTCATTTTAGCTACGTGAAAATTGGTAACAAATCTATTCCAACCATAACTTAATCAACTTGTATTGTATATTATGTAATCTTGAGATACCATAGACACGTATACAACGTTTCGACCTATCATGTCGACACATCTATATATATTTCGGAACAACCATAAACACTCTATATGTGAATGTTGGAGTTAGCTATACAGGGTTGAGGTTGATTCCAAAATATATATAGTTTGAGTTGTGATCAATACTGAGATACGTATACACTGGGTCGTGGATTGATTCAAGATAATATTTATCGATTTATTTCTGTACATCTAGCTGTGGACAACTAGTTGTAGGTTACTAACGAGGACAGCTGACTTAATAAACTTAAAACATCAAAATATATTAAAAGTGTTGTAAATATATTTTGAACATACTTTGATATATATGTATATATTGTTATAGGTTCGTGAATCAACCAGTGGCCAAGTCTTACTTCCCGACGAAGTAAAAATCTGTGAAAGTGAGTTATAGTCCCACTTTTAAAATCTAATATTTTTGGGATGAGAATACATGCAGGTTTTATAAATGATTTACAAAATAGACACAAGTACGTGAAACTACATTCTATGGTTGAATTATCGAAATCTGTAACGACCCGGATTTTTCCGATCGTTTTACACTTATAAGATTAATATTTACATAAATTAAAACTTACCAACATGATAAGCAATCTAAATTGTTGAGATTTATGATTTTGAAAAGAGTTTTACATAACGTTTAACCGTCTAGTTTGACCGATGATATCACGAACTATACAATATATGTTAATTATACGTTTGTGTATATATATGTATATATACATATTTAACATGATTTAAGGATGTTTAAATATCTCATTTTGTATTAATAACAATAAGTTATAAGTATATTTTGAAACTACTAACTTAAGCTTTCAAAACGATAACTATACGTAACGTTATTTGACATAAATACTTACGACCTATAATGTTTATACATATATCGTATATATAATGTATTTAATCACTTTTAAAGACTTAAATACATAAAACAATATAAGTATATTCACAAAAGATAGCTATATTTGAATCCTCATTCCATTTTTCACAAGATTTCTATACGTATATCTAGAGTATATGTACTCGTATCATACCTAGCTTCTATACGTATTTACTATTGGTATATACACATCAAATCACCACCAACCAGCCCTTGTTCATGCCTTATGTATAAGGTAACTACTTTTGTTATTTAGTATGACAATTTCACATGATTAAAAGATCTTTTCACAAAATTACAAATTTATACACCTTTTACACCACCATAAATACATGCATCCATTTTCAATTTTTGGAACATCATTTCTCTAGCTAAACACACACACTTACTAGCCTCATGTCTCTCTAAGAACTCCAGCAAAAATCCTCTCAAGAATCACCTTAAACACCACCATAAAAAGATCAACAAAAACACTACAAAAATACAACTTTCAATTCAAGTTTATGTCTTAAGTTGCTTCCAATCTTTCATCCAATTTCATCACTCTTTTGGTTCTAGGTTTTTACTCCTCTTTTACAGCAATCTTGTCCAAGTAACTTGAGGTAGTAACTTTGTTCATAACCTTATTCGATTCATATATATATAGCTATCTTATTGTATGGTATACAATTTTAACAACAAAAACATAGTTTGAATGATTTCAAACTTGTTTGCAAACTAAATAGATCCTTCTAACTTAACTTTTAAAATACTTCAAGACCTATAATATAACTTAAATATATGCTAATTTAACAAGGTATAACTTGGTTTTTCAAAGAATACCTTAAAAAAACTGTTTTTATGACGTCGGAGTGCAACCGGGGGCTGTTTTGGGTTGGATAATTAAAAACCATCTTGAACTTTGAATTGGAGGTTTATATTCTGGAAAAATGATATTTCTTATGAATATGTTAACACATAAAAATTTCATGATTTAATTCATAGTATAAGTATTTTTAGAAAAATGGTCATTAAATGATGTTTTTGTAACAAAAATGATTAACTTCATAAGTTTCACCAAAATTTGACCTATGACCTATGATTTCGAATACAAACTAAGGTATTTACAGTTCATATTCTTAAAGAGGGACTCGATCCAAGGAAGTGGAAAGTTGAATCAACGAAAAACGGAGTTGTAACGAAGAAATTATGACCAAAACAAAATCGGATATCCAAGACTAGTTTAGCCACGAAAATAATTGGAGAAAATTAAATAAATCACATCTTCCTAAAGTAACATGATATTTTATACATATGTACTCATAATTTAATTTTATATGGTTCAGGATCACCCGTAAACAATACGAGAAGATTAATCATAAGATCCCATGATTGTACGCAACACGTCATTTGACAACACCGGTACTTTATGTACGCAACACGTCATTTGACAACACCGGTACCATGGGTCAAGATTAATCTCGACCAATACATATACGATGGGGGTTTTATTTATTTCATTGGGGGTTTATTAAACAACTAAATATGAACCATTAAAATTGAATTACTAACATCGGACTGCTAACTACGGACTAAGGAATTATTAAAAGTATTAAAAGTATTATAAGTATATATATGTGACGATTGTTTAAAAAGAAAAGGTATTGATATATTATATATGGATAGGTTCGTGATATCAATCGGAGACCAAGTCGAAATTACATATCTTCAAGACAAAAGTGAGTATATAGTCCCACTTTTAAACTCTAAATATTTCGGGATGAGAATACATGTATTTTATATTTTACGCTATGGACACAAGTAACTGAAAAATATATTCTACGTTGAGTTGTACCACTGGCATACTTCCCTGTAGCTTGGTAACTAATATTTACAGCGGTATTGTAAACGCGAATCCTGTTGATAGATCTATCGGGCCTGACAACCCCAACCGGACTGGACGACCAGTATTCAACGGTTGCACAGTACTTCGTTTTGTGACTACACCTTGGTACGGTGTAGTAAGATTTCATAATAAAGGGAATATGCGACGTGATTAAATGTTAAGTATGGTTACCAAGTGCTCAACCACTTAGAATATTTTTATTAAAATGTTTATATATGAAATCTTGTGTTCCATTGTTATAACGCTGCTAGCATCAAACCTATATATCTCACCAACTTTATGTTGACGTTTTAAAGCATGTTATTCTCAGGTATGAATTAAGTCTTCCGCTGTGCATTAGCTCATGTTAAGGATACTACTTGGGACCTTTTAAGCCATGATACAAAGACGTTGCATTCGAGTCATTGGAGTTCAATAGAGAATATAAATAAGTAAATGACAGATTAGGTCATTTGGATATTATGAAATGTTAGACGAAAATGTCAAATATTGATGTAATGATAGTTTGCCTTTTTAAGAATAAATGCAACGTTTGTAAAATGTATCATATAGAGGTCAAGTACCTCGCAATGTTATCATATGTTATTGTATTCGTCCCTATGGATTGGGTCGGGTCGTCTCATGTGGTATCAGAGCGTTGGTCTTAGCGAACCAGGCCTTGCATTAGTGTGTCTAACTGGTAATTGTTAGGATGCATTAGTGAGTCTGGACTTTGACCGTGTCTACATGTCAAAAGTTTTGCTTATCATATCTAGTCGAAAATCATCTGCTTATCATCCTTAAGAATTGCCTGCTTAGTATTCTTAAGTCTAGACACGTCTTACTGCATTTGGTGCATCGATAGTGTATAGACAAAATTCGTATCCTAGCGTATCTGTTGCTATAGACATTGCCTGACGAATTTCAAAGATTCTCCGTAATTCACGGGATTTTGAGTATTATAAATACATATGTAAATTATGTATTGAAGAATACCAAACCCAACTCCTATAATCTATTCCAAACCAAAAATTCATTTCCCCGACTGTACAAGATGAACTCCGCGTCCAGTTCGAATTCCTCCGACTCCGACAGCTACGCTGATATGGATTTCCATTCGGGCTCCGAAGGCAGCGTCACTGGAATGGATCAACCAATTTCTCATCATCTATTCTGGATGAATTGGGGATGGGTTCGTAGTATACTAAATTATTGGAGACAAGAAGAAGGTGATCCCTTTCACCCACCGAATTGCCCCATTGGCGACGAACCTGAAGCACTTACCGGCGAACCTGTTCGAGAAACCATTTTCTCTCTCATTTCTCGAGTATCTCGTCACGATTATATCCTATCCCATATTTCGGATCTTGTTCATTCGCTCACTCCAACCGCCAATCATCCTGGTGTACTAGCAGAAATTAACGAACTTCGCGCTCGTGTGACGGCTTTGGAGAACACGGTGCGAAGGTTACAAACACCAGCAGCAGCACCAGCAGCATAACCAGTACCGTTAACAACATCAACCTCGCAATCTTCAGTACCAGTAGCATCATCGACGTCAACGACATCATCAGCATCAACACCAACCGTATCATTACCACCACCAACAATCACATCAGCACCACGTACCTCAACATCATCATCTGAACTTCGAATATGATCTTTGTTCTACATATCATTCTACACCGATTACCTCTTCTTTACGTATCGTTCTTCGTTCGACATGACGATTATGTAATCTCTAATGTTTTGGAGATTATGTAATCTAGTAATAACGATAAATCAAATGAGTTGAGTATTTTATTGACTCATTAAATTCATAGTTACCTCCGAAGAAAATATATATGCAAATATATTTTCATAAAGATTGTAATTAAAAATTTCATTCGTACAAACTGTTAATGATGAAAATATTTTAACGGGTGGGTAGTACCCAAGGAATATTTAGAATTCACATTAACAAGTTACACTGTACATTCTTCGAATCTGATTCAACGATCATTTATTATCCTACTTACAATTACCGATATACGTATCCGTTCACTCCAGATTAACCATTTCCATTTAAATTTCATATTTGGATTTTTACCTATCCGAATCCAACAAGTGGCATAATGAAGAAACATTGGCAAAATAAAAATTGTTAGAAACAGATGAATTAATTAATTGAAATTGTGATAGGATTACACGCTAACTGTTCCGGCTAACTGTTCCCAGCTAACTGATTAATATTTAATTTATCGCAATTTACATTCTTGCAATTTTAATTTCTGTACTTTACATACCGTCGGGACACATGTACAACAACACGTCGGATTAATTCTGAGACAACACGTTGTATAATGGGTCATGATATATATTTATTTATTTTACGCATTTTAAATAACGGGACACGTATACAAGGTTTCGACTTATCATATTGATCCATCTATATATATATTTCGGAACAACCATAGACACTCTATATGTGAAGGTGGGAGTTGGCTATACAGGGTCGGAGTTGATTCCAAAATATATATATACTTTGAGTTGTGATCGACACCGAGACCAGTACACGGGTCTCGATACGTATTAAGTAATTCGAATATTATATATTTAGTTCATATATGAATTTATTGAACCATTGGACAATCGGACTATTGGACTGCTAACTTTGGACAATTAAAAATGAGTTAAACTGATGATTATTACATATGAAACTAAACAATCCTTCAAGTTTGCCACTTGATTCTATTTTAAACCTCATTTGTATCTTGACGATTACAATTCGCATTCACAACTTTTCATGATTCTTGAAAACATCTCGATCGAGAAGTTCAACCAGCCGCACCTCGTCTACGGAATAAAGATTTATGCATACAATTATGCACCTAAAAATTTTTGAACTCGAAGTTATAGTTAAAACGTATCCGCATCGAATTCCTTATCATCCATTAGCAAAAACAATCACGCGATTCCTTTTCAATTAACTAATTTTGTCACAGCTCCACTTCGATATCTCAGTAAGACTACTCTTATTACAATCTCGATATATATATACGTTGTTCTTTCGCCATCGTTACCGGAGAACCTTTTATATTCCATCATATTACCATCAGCGTTTAATCATCTAAAAATACAATTCTCCTTAAACCATCTTGGTTTGATAACCAATGACCCAGATCCGATAACTTTGAAAATACTGACGAAGCAGCATGTTGTAGAAGGTCTTAATGACCAAATGTTGATGATAAAAGAAGGAAGTGTTAGGAACGCTCGATAGAAAATTGGTACTGAAAACCGGATTGAACAAACCATGAAGGAGACTCTGAACAAGTTACAAGGACTAAACTTGTACATAAAGAATTATGACGATTCTGTAGCAAACACCTTGCTTCTGAATCTAAACCCTTACGGGTCAATCTTCATCATCATCCTTCGACATTAGAAATTCCAAGATATTATCATATCTTTCATTATAAATATCCTCAATATTTCTGAAGATATTTTCACCACTATCCTTATCTGAAATCATTTATCTCTCTGTAATATCTGCGTTACAATATAAAGGAAACTATGTTAGTTTCTAAATCCTTCAAGTTTAAAATAGGAATGTTCTGAAGCAGTGTTGGGAACTGATGCATGAACTAGTATAATATAATGAAACTTGATCAACTTCATTATATTACAGTAAGTCATGTTAAGTTTCTAATGGAATATGATGATTCACAGTACCGTCATCATGTGCCATGTTACACGACTTTTACATTCTATCCAATTCCGAAACATATTAAGAACAAATCATCTTGATAGTTCTATTTTCCTGGATATTCTGGTAATTTGACAAATCAAAATCGTGCCATTACCATTCCTTTCTTAGAGCATTAGCTATGTTCATTCCGAATTTTATACCTACGAATTTCGAACTATTGATCGCTTGACTCAAGGACGGGAAGAAGAAACGAAGGGACAAAGTCCCAAAATAGAAATTGGGGTATAGATTACAACAAATAGGAGAGAGTATTAACTATGGATGACAATGATTATGGAAAACAGAAGCAGGAGCATCGAAATATAAGGAAAGATATCAAACCCAATAACCACCCAGAAACTACAAACCGTGTGTATCAATACGTATGGCGACGTAAAGACACGGGAGAATTAGAAACATTATAATTCCAAGAAAATCATAAAAGTGAATAGATTCTTCTAGCGGTAGATGAAAGAGAAGAATGAAAGATATGAAAGTTAGAAGTATAACAAAAATCAGAACGGGATGAAGCATTTTAAAGGATACCTTAAGGTATGAACTAGAGGAGGAAGAGTAAGAGATGTGAGGTATGGAAGTAAGAAAGGGAAGGAGGTGGATTTATAGTGAAATATCCGACAAAGAAATCGAAACAGATTATCGCATTAAATCAAAGGAGATCCTGTTTTCTAAATCATCGAAGAACCAAATCTTATTACATAAGATTTTCTTTAAATCCCTTAAATTCTGGAAATCAATCCTAATCTCGACATCGGTTAAAACAATTCTATATTCACTCATTTCATTCTTTTGTGATAGCTTCACTCGTGCGCTTCACATGACCGAATCGTTTTATCCATATCTTCCAATAATGATAAAACTCTATTAATACCTCATATTCGTCATGAAAACATTCCTATTGTTATTTATGACAACCTCTACCAAATTTCGGGACGAAATTTCTTTAACGGGTGGGTACTGTAACGACCCGGATTTTTCCGATCGTTTTACACTTATAAGATTAATATTTACATAAATTAAAACTTACCAACATGATAAGCAATCTAAATTGTTGAGATTTATGATTTTGAAAAGAGTTTTACATAACGTTTAACCGTCTAGTTTGACCGATGATATCACGAACTATACAATATATGTTAATTATACGTTTGTGTATATATATGTATATATACATATTTAACATGATTTAAGGATGTTTAAATATCTCATTTTGTATTAATAACAATAAGTTATAAGTATATTTTGAAACTACTAACTTAAGCTTTCAAAACGATAACTATACGTAACGTTATTTGACATAAATACTTACGACCTATAATGTTTATACATATATCGTATATATAATGTATTTAATCACTTTTAAAGACTTAAATACATAAAACAATATAAGTATATTCACAAAAGATAGCTATATTTGAATCCTCATTCCATTTTTCACAAGATTTCTATACGTATATCTAGAGTATATGTACTCGTATCATACCTAGCTTCTATACGTATTTACTATTGGTATATACACATCAAATCACCACCAACCAGCCCTTGTTCATGCCTTATGTATAAGGTAACTACTTTTGTTATTTAGTATGACAATTTCACATGATTAAAAGATCTTTTCACAAAATTACAAATTTATACACCTTTTACACCACCATAAATACATGCATCCATTTTCAATTTTTGGAACATCATTTCTCTAGCTAAACACACACACTTACTAGCCTCATGTCTCTCTAAGAACTCCAGCAAAAATCCTCTCAAGAATCACCTTAAACACCACCATAAAAAGATCAACAAAAACACTACAAAAATACAACTTTCAATTCAAGTTTATGTCTTAAGTTGCTTCCAATCTTTCATCCAATTTCATCACTCTTTTGGTTCTAGGTTTTTACTCCTCTTTTACAGCAATCTTGTCCAAGTAACTTGAGGTAGTAACTTTGTTCATAACCTTATTCGATTCATATATATATAGCTATCTTATTGTATGGTATACAATTTTAACAACAAAAACATAGTTTGAATGATTTCAAACTTGTTTGCAAACTAAATAGATCCTTCTAACTTAACTTTTAAAATACTTCAAGACCTATAATATAACTTAAATATATGCTAATTTAACAAGGTATAACTTGGTTTTTCAAAGAATACCTTAAAAAAACTGTTTTTATGACGTCGGAGTGCAACCGGGGGCTGTTTTGGGTTGGATAATTAAAAACCATCTTGAACTTTGAATTGGAGGTTTATATTCTGGAAAAATGATATTTCTTATGAATATGTTAACACATAAAAATTTCATGATTTAATTCATAGTATAAGTATTTTTAGAAAAATGGTCATTAAATGATGTTTTTGTAACAAAAATGATTAACTTCATAAGTTTCACCAAAATTTGACCTATGACCTATGATTTCGAATACAAACTAAGGTATTTACAGTTCATATTCTTAAAGAGGGACTCGATCCAAGGAAGTGGAAAGTTGAATCAACGAAAACGGAGTTGTAACGAAGAAATTATGACCAAAACAAAATCGGATATCCAAGACTAGTTTAGCCACGAAAATAATTGGAGAAAATTAAATAAATCACATCTTCCTAAAGTAACATGATATTTTATACATATGTACTCATAATTTAATTTTATATGGTTCAGGATCACCCGTAAACAATACGAGAAGATTAATCATAAGATCCCATGATTGTACGCAACACGTCATTTGACAACACCGGTACTTTATGTACGCAACACGTCATTTGACAACACCGGTACCATGGGTCAAGATTAATCTCGACCAATACATATACGATGGGGGTTTTATTTATTTCATTGGGGGTTTATTAAACAACTAAATATGAACCATTAAAATTGAATTACTAACATCGGACTGCTAACTACGGACTAAGGAATTATTAAAAGTATTAAAAGTATTATAAGTATATATATGTGACGATTGTTTAAAAAGAAAAGGTATTGATATATTATATATGGATAGGTTCGTGATATCAATCGGAGACCAAGTCGAAATTACATATCTTCAAGACAAAAGTGAGTATATAGTCCCACTTTTAAACTCTAAATATTTCGGGATGAGAATACATGTATTTTATATTTTACGCTATGGACACAAGTAACTGAAAAATATATTCTACGTTGAGTTGTACCACTGGCATACTTCCCTGTAGCTTGGTAACTAATATTTACAGCGGTATTGTAAACGCGAATCCTGTTGATAGATCTATCGGGCCTGACAACCCCAACCGGACTGGACGACCAGTATTCAACGGTTGCACAGTACTTCGTTTTGTGACTACACCTTGGTACGGTGTAGTAAGATTTCATAATAAAGGGAATATGCGACGTGATTAAATGTTAAGTATGGTTACCAAGTGCTCAACCACTTAGAATATTTTTATTAAAATGTTTATATATGAAATCTTGTGTTCCATTGTTATAACGCTGCTAGCATCAAACCTATATATCTCACCAACTTTATGTTGACGTTTTAAAGCATGTTATTCTCAGGTATGAATTAAGTCTTCCGCTGTGCATTAGCTCATGTTAAGGATACTACTTGGGACCTTTTAAGCCATGATACAAAGACGTTGCATTCGAGTCATTGGAGTTCAATAGAGAATATAAATAAGTAAATGACAGATTAGGTCATTTGGATATTATGAAATGTTAGACGAAAATGTCAAATATTGATGTAATGATAGTTTGCCTTTTTAAGAATAAATGCAACGTTTGTAAAATGTATCATATAGAGGTCAAGTACCTCGCAATGTTATCATATGTTATTGTATTCGTCCCTATGGATTGGGTCGGGTCGTCTCAAAATCGAATATGCCCCTTTTTATTAAGTCTGGTAATCTAAGAATTAGGAAACAGACACCCTAATTGACGCGAATCCTAAAGATAGATCTATTGGGCCTAACAAACCCCATCCAAAGTACCGGATGCTTTAGTACTTCGAAATTTATATCATATCCGAAGGGTGTCCCGGAATGATGGGGATATTCTTATATATGCATCTTGTTATTGTCGGTTACCAGGTGTTCACCATATGAATGATTTTTATCTCTATGTATGGGATGTGTATTGAAATATGAAATCTTGTGGTCTATTGTTACGATTTGATATATATAGGTTAAACCTATAACTCACCAACATTTTTGTTGACGTTTAAAGCATGTTTATTCTCAGGTGAATATTAAGAGCTTCCGCTGTTGCATACTAAAATAAGGACAAGATTTGGAGTCCATGTTTGTATGATATTGTGTAAAAACTGCATTCAAGAAACTGATTTCGATGTAACATATTTGTATTGTAAACCATTATGTAATGGTCGTGTGTAAACAGGATATTTTAGATTATCATTATTTGATAATCTACGTAAAGCTTTTTAAACCTTTATTTATGAAATAAAGGTTATGGTTTGTTTTAAAAATGAATGCAGTCTTTGAAAAACGTCTCATATAGAGGTCAAAACCTCGCAATGAAATCAATTAATATGGAACGTTTTTAATCAATAAGAACGGGACATTTCACCGGGAACCTCTAAACCACCAAGTTTTTCTAAACCAATGTGGAAAACGACGGCTCGTATTAGGGGAACATCATATATCCCTAGAAACTTGGCAAAACGAACCAAAACCGAAGAAGAAGAAACAAGCGAGTCGGAATAAGATAGTTGTATTCGTGTGGTGTAATATATGTAATATAGTGTGCTTATGCTTTATGATATATGTAAAAATTGCTTGTATTAATAAGTATTTTTTTTTTATGAATCTAACTCTTGTCTATTTTACAGTATAAAAACACAAAATGGATAGACAACCCAATATTTTAAGAGACTTACCCGGAGACATGATTGATGAAATCTTGTCTAGAGTCGGTCAGAATTCTTCGGCACAACTATTTAAGGCGAGATCAGTTTGTAAGACATTCGAAGAACGTTCCAAGAATGCCTTGGTTTATAAAAGGCTTTCGTTCGAAAGATGGGGGATATCACATTGGGAAATCCATAAGTTACGATGTGTTTACTTTGACGCATATATTGCGGGGAACCCAAATGCTATTTTACGCAATGGGTTAAGAAATTATTTTGACTCAATATATCCGAATATTGGACTTCGTGATTTAGAAAAAACGGCTAACATGCAACATAAAGAAGCATGTTATGCTTACGGATTAGTAATGTTCGCTTCTCACCAAAGTGAGAACAAGAACATCGGGCTATAACTATTAAACAAAACGTTCCCACAAGTGACGGAGTCGGTAATTGGGGTAAGAAATGAGGTTTTTAGATTGTTACGGGACTGTTGGATATTACGTAACCCTCGTCCCTTTGACGACGTTACAACACGCTGTCTTATCAACGGCCATAACGGTTATGTTCCACAAGACCAAGGATGGGAAGTAATCCTAGTAAAACCAGAATGCATGACTTGTTTCTGGACGTATGAATTACGTGTCTTTATTGCCTTTGCTGAACGACTTGTGTAATAGCTAGAATTATCTTCACAACCATCTTGTATCAAATTTATTGTGTGCTATATTTCATGCTATATGTAAAATAAGCGGTATTGTAAGTTTGTAAAATATTGTGTAAAAGTTTGAACGCGAAATATTATTATAATCAGTTTTTCATATAGAATTGTAGTAGTTGAATTGTATATTAGCTACTAAGTATGAACTTAACGGGCAGGTACTACCCGAATTTAAACTTATAAAACGCTAATATGAAGAAAAAGCTTTTATAAATGAGTTCATATTATGCTACGAAATACTATTAACTACTCTTAATATTCTGTATGATTAACTTGTTCCATTTGACTATTTTGAAGGAAATGGCACCGAATACTGGACGCACCGTGAATATGAATGAAGAGGAATTCCGTACTTTTCTAGCTTCAAACATAGCTGCAGTACATGCTGCGCTACATACCAACAATAACCTTGGATCTAGCAGTACAGAAAATCGTGTAGGATGCACCTACAAAGAATTTACTGCCTGCAAACCTTTGGAATTTGATGGAACCGAAGGACCGATCGGATTGAAACGGTGGACCGAGAAGGTCGAATCGGTGTTTGCCATAAGTAAGTGTACTGAAGAGGACAAAGTGAAGTACGCTACGCATACCTTCACAGGTTCTGCGTTAACATGGTGGAATACCTATCTAGAGCAAGTGGGACAAGACGATGTGTACGCACTACCGTGGTCAGCATTCAATCACTTGATGAACGAGAAGTACCGTCCCAGAACCGAGGTCAATAAGCTCAACACAGAACTTAGAGGGTTACGAACCCAAGGGTTTGATATTACCACGTACGAAAGACGATTCACAGAATTGTGCCTATTGTGTTCGGGAGCATTCGAAGATGAGGACGCGAAGATCGACGCGTTTGTGAAAGGATTACCGGAAAGAATCCAAGAAGATATAAGTTCACACGAGCCCGCCTCCATACAACAGGCATGTAGAATGGCTCACAAACTAGTGAACCAGATTGAAGAAAGAATTAAAGAACAGACTGCTGAAGAGGCCAATGTGAAGCAAGTCAAAAGAAAGTGGGAGGAAAACGGTGATAAGAATCACCAATACAACAACAACAGCAATTACAACAATAATCGCAACAATTATCCCAATAATCGCAACATCAATCGCAACTACAATAAACGGCCCAACAACAACAACAACAACAGCAACTACAATAATCATCCCAACAACAATAATAACCGCAACAACAACAACAATTAGAAGCAGCTATGCCAAAGGTGTGAAAAGTATCACTCGGGGTTCTGCACCAAATTTTGCAACAAGTGTAAAAGAAATGGTCATAGCGCGGCGAAGTGTGAGGTCTACGGACCAGGGGTTAATAGAACGAAAGGAACAAATGGTGTCGGAACGAGTAATGGCGGAGCAAGTAGTGTCGGAGCAAGTTATGCCAATGTAGTTTGTTATAAATGTGGAAAACCGGGCCACATTATTAGAAATTGCCCGAACCAGAGAACACGAATGGACAAGGCCGCGGAAGAGTTTTCAATATTAATGCGGCAGAGGCACAGGAAGACCCGGAGCTTGTTACGGGTACGTTTCTTATTGACAATAAATCTGCTTACGTTTTATTTGATTCGGGTGCGGATAGAAGCTATATGAGTAGAGATTTTTGTGCTAAATTAAGTTGTCCATTGACGCCTTTGGATAGTAAATTTTTACTCGAATTAGCAAATGGTAAATTAATTTCAGCAGATAATATATGTCGGAATCGAGAAATTAAACTGGTTAGCGAAACATTTAAGATTGATTTGATACCAGTAGAGTTAGGGAGTTTTGATGTGATAATCGGTATGGACTGGTTGAAAGAAGTGAAAGCGGAGATCGTTTGTTACAAAAATGCAATTCGCATTATATGAGAAAAAGGAAAACCCTTAATGGTGTACGGAGAAAAGGGCAACACGAAGCTACATCTTATTAGTAATTTGAAGGCACAAAAACAAATAAGAAAAGGTTGCTATGCTGTTCTAGCACACGTCGAGAAAGTACAAACTGAAGAAAAGAGCATCAATGATGTTCCCATTGCAAAAGAATTTCCCGATGTATTTCCGAAAGAATTACCGGGATTACCCCCACATCGATCCGTTGAATTTCAAATAGATCTTGTACCAGGAGCTGCACCAATAGCTTGTGCTCCTTACAGACTCGCACCCAGCGAGATGAAAGAACTGCAAAGCCAATTACAAGAACTTTTAGAGCGTGGTTTCATTCGACCAAGCACATCACCGTGGGGAGCTCCTGTTTTGTTTGTCAAGAAGAAAGATGGTACATTCAGGTTGTGTATCGACTACCGAGAGTTGAACAAACTTACCATCAAGAACCGCTACCCACTACCGAGAATCGACGACTTATTTGATCAACTACAAGGCTCGTCTGTTTATTCAAAGATTGACTTACATTCCGGGTATCATCAAATGCGGGTGAAAGAAGATGACATTCCAAAGACTGCTTTCAGAACACATTACGGTCATTACGAGTTTATGGTCATGCCGTTTGGTTTAACTAATGCACCAGCTGTGTTCATGGACCTTATGAACCGAGTGTGTGGACCATACCTTGACCAGTTTGTCATTATTTTCATTGATGACATACTTATTTACTCAAAGAATGACCAAGAACACGGTGAACATTTGAGAAAGGTGTTAGAAGTATTGAGGAAGGAAGAATTGTACACTAAGTTTTCAAAGTGTGCATTTTGGTTGGAAGAAGTTCAATTCCTCGGTCACATATTGAACAAAGAAGGTATTAAGGTGGATCCGGCAAAGATAGAAACTGTTGAAAAGTGGGAAACCCCGAAAACTCTGAAACACATACGCCAGTTTTTAGGACTAGCTGATTACTACAGAAGGTTCATCCAAGACTTTTCCAGAATAGCAAAACCCTTGACTGCATTAACGCATAAAGGGAAGAAATTTGAATGGAATGATGAACAAGAGAAAGCGTTTTAGTTATTGAAGAAAAAGCTAACTACGGCACCTATATTGTCATTGCCTGAAGGGAATGATGATTTTGTGATTTATTGTGACGCATCAAAGCAAGGTCTCGGTTGTGTATTAATGCAACAAACGAAGGTGATTGCTTATGCGTCTAGACAATTGAAGATTCACGAACAAAATTATACGACGCATGATTTGGAATTAGGCGCGGTTATTTTTGCATTAAAGACTTGGAGGCACTACTTATATGGGGTCAAAAGTATTATATATACCGACCACAAAAGTCTTCAACACATATTTAATCAGAAACAACTGAATATGAGGCAGCGTAGGTGGATTGAATTATTGAATGATTACGACTTTGAGATTCGTTACCACCCGGGGAAGGCAAATGTGGTAGCCGATGCCTTGAGCAGGAAGGACAGAGAACCCATTCGAGTAAAATCTATGAATATAATGATTCATAATAACCTTACTACTCAAATAAAGGAGGCGCAACAAGGAGTTTTAAAAGAGGAAAATTTAAAGGATGAAATACCCAAAGGATCGAAGAAGCATCTTAATATTCGGGAAGACGGAACCTGGTATAGGGCTGAAAGGATTTGGGTACCAAAATTTGGAGATATGAGAGAAATGGTACTTAGAGAAGCTCATAAAACCAGATACTCAATACATCCTGGAACGGGGAAGATGTACAAGGATCTCAAGAAACATTTTTGGTGGCCGGGTATGAAAGCCGATGTTGCTAAATACGTAGGAGAATGTTTTACGTGTTCTAAGGTCAAAGCTGAGCATCAGAAACCATCAGGTCTACTTCAACAACCCGAAATCCCGGAATGGAAATGGGAAAACATTACCATGGATTTCATCACTAAATTGCCAAGGACTGCAAGTGGGTTTGATACTATTTGGGTAATAGTTGATCGTCTCACCAAATCAGCACATTTCCTGCCAATAAGAGAAGATGACAAGATGGAGAAGTTAGCACGACTGTATTTGAAGGAAGTCGTCTCCAGACATGGAATACCAATCTCTATTATCTCTGATAGGGATGGCAGATTTATTTCAAGATTCTGGCAGACATTACAGCAAGCATTAGGAACTCGTCTAAACATGAGTACTGCCTATCATCCACAAACTGATGGGCAGAGCGAGCATGTGTTATTGATTTCGGAAACAGTTGGGATCGACATCTACCGTTAGCAGAATTTTCCTACAACAACAGCTACCATTCAAGCATTGAGATGGCGCCGTTTGAAGCACTTTATGGTAGAAAGTGCAGGTCTCCGATTTGTTGGAGTGAAGTGGGGGATAGACAGATTACGGGTCCGGAGATTATACAAGAAACTACCGAGAAGATCATCCAAATTCAACAACGGTTGAAAACCGCCCAAAGTCGACAAAAGAGCTACACTGACATTAAAAGAAAAGATATAGAATTTGAAATTGGAGAGATGGTCATGCTTAAAGTTACACCTTGGAAAGGTGTTGTTCGATTTGGTAAACGAGGGAAATTAAATCCAAGGTATATTTGACCATTCAAGATTATTGATCGTGTCGAACCAGTAGCTTACCGACTTGAGTTACCTCAACAACTCGCGGCTGTGCATAACACTTTCCACGTCTCAAATTTGAAGAAATGTTTTGCTAAAGAAGATCTCACTATTCCTTTAGATGAAATCCAAATTAACGAAAAACTTCAATTCATCGAAGAACCCATCGAAATAATGGATCGTGAGGTTAAAAGACTTAAGCAAAACAAGATACCAATTGTTAAGGTTCGATGGAATGCTCGTAGAGGACCCGAGTTCACCTGGGAGCGTGAAGATCAGATGAAGAATAAATACCTGCATCTATTTCCAGAAGATTCGTCAACACCTTCAACAGCTTAAAATTTCGGGACGAAATTTATTTAACGGGTAGGTACTGTAGTGACCCGAACTTTTCCATGTTTATATATATATTAAATGAAATTGATATTTACATGATTAAATGTTTCCAATATGTTAAGCAATCAAACTTGTTAAGACTTGATTAATTGAAATATGTTTCATATAGAGAATTGACCACCCAAGTTGACCGGTGATTCACGAACGTTAAAACTTGTAAAAACTATATGATGACATATATATGGATATATATATAGTTAACATGATACTATGATAAGTAAACATATCATTAAGTATATTAACAATGAACTACATATGTAAAAACAAGACTACTAACTTAATGATTTTTAAACGAGACATATATGTAACGATTATCGTTGTAAAGACATTTAATGTATATATATCATATTAAGAGATATTCATACATGATAATATCATGATAATATAATAATTTAAAATCTCATTTGATATTATAAACATTGGGTTAACAACATTTAACAAGATCGTTAACCTAAAGGTTTCAAAACAACACTTACATGTAATGACTAACGATGACTTAACGGCTCAGTTAAAATGTATATACATGTAGTGTTTTAATATGTATTTATACACTTTTGAAAGACTTCAATACACTTATCAAAATACTTCTACTTAACAAAAATGCTTACAATTACATCCTCGTTCAGTTTCATCAACAATTCTACTCGTATGCACCCGTATTCGTACTCGTACAATACACAGCTTTTAGATGTATGTACTATTGGTATATACACTCCAATGATCAGCTCTTAGCAGCCCATGTGAGTCACCTAACACATGTGGAAACCATCATTTGGCAACTAGCATGAAATATCTCATAAAATTACAAAAATATGAGTAATCATTCATGACTTATTTACATGAAAACAAAATTACATATCCTTTATATCTAATCCATACACCAACGACCAAAAACACCTACAAACACTTTCATTCTTCAATTTTATTCATCTAATTGATCTCTCTCAAGTTCTATCTTCAAGTTCTAAGTGTTCTTCATATATTCTACAAGTTCTAGTTACATAAAATCAAGAATACTTTCAAGTTTGCTAGCTCACTTCCAATCTTGTAAGGTGATCATCCAACCTCAAAAATTCTTTGTTTCTTAAAGTAGGTTATCATTCTAATACAAGGTAATAATCATATTCAAACTTTGGTTAAATTTCTATAACTATAACAATCTTATTTCAAGTGATGATCTTACTTGAACTTGTTTTCGTGTCATGATTCTGCTTCAAGAACTTCGAGCCATCCAAGGATCCGTTGAAGCTAGATCCATTTTTCTCTTTTCCAGTAGGTTTATCCAAGGAACTTAAGGTAGTAATGATGTTCATAACATCATTCGATTCATACATATAAAGCTATCTTATTCGAAGGTTTAAACTTGTAATCACTAGAACATAGTTTATTTAATTCTAAATTTGTTCGCAAACAAAAGTTAATCCTTCTAACTTGACTTTTAAAATCAACTAAACACATGTTCTATATCTATATTATATGCTAACTTAATGATTTAAAACCTGGAAACACGAAAAACACCGTAAAACCGGATTTACGCCGTCGTTGTAATACCGCGGGCTGTTTTGGGTTAGTTAATTAAAAACTATGATAAACTTTGATTTAAAAGTTGTTATTCTGAGAAAATGATTTTTATTATGAACATGAAACTATATCCAAAAATTATGGTTAAACTCAAAGTGGAAGTATGTTTTCTAAAATGGTCATCTAGACGTCGTTCTTTCGACTGAAATGACTACCTTTACAAAAACGACTTGTAACTTATTTTTCTGACTATAAACCTATACTTTTTCTGTTTAGATTCATAAAATAGAGTTCAATATGAAACCATAGCAATTTGATTCACTCAAAACGGATTTAAAATGAAGAAGTTATGGGTAAAACAAGATTGAATAATTTTTCTCATTTTAGCTACGTGAAAATTGGTAACAAATCTATTCCAACCATAACTTAATCAACTTGTATTGTATATTATGTAATCTTGAGATACCATAGACACGTATACAATGTTTCGACCTATCATGTCGACACATCTATATATATTTCGGAACAACCAAAGACACTCTATATGTGAATGTTGAAGTTAGCTATACAGGGTTGAGGTTGATTCCAAAATATATATAGTTTGAGTTGTGATCAATACTGAGATACGTATACACTGGGTTGTGGATTGATTCAAGATAATATTTATCGATTTATTTCTGTACATCAAACTGTGGACAACTAGTTGTAGGTTACTAACGAGGACAGCTGACTTAATAAACTTAAAACATCAAAATATATTAAAAGTATTGTAAATATATTTTGAACATACTTTGATATATATGTATATATTGTTATAGGTTCGTGAATCAACCAGTGGCCAAGTCTTACTTCCTGACGAAGTAAAAATCTGTGAAAGTGAGTTATAGTCCCACTTTTAAAATCTAATATTTTTGGGATGAGAATACATGCAGGTTTTATAAATGATTTAAAAAATAGACACAAGTACGTGAAACTACATTCTATGGTTGAATTATCGAAATTGAATATTCCCCTTTTTATTAAGTCTGGTAATCTAAGAATTAGGGAACAGACACCCTAATTGACGCGAATCCCAAAGATAGATTTATTGGGCCTAACAAACCCCATCCAAAGTACCGGATGCTTTAGTACTTCGAAATTTATATCATATCCGAAGGGTGTCCCGGAATGATGGGGATATTCTTATATATGCATCTTGTTAATGTCGGTTACCAGGTGTTCACCATATGAATGATTTTTATCTCTATGTATGGGATGTGTATTGAAATATGAAATCTTGTGGTCTATTATTATGATTTGATATATATAGGTTAAACCTATAACTCACCAACATTTTTGTTGACGTTTTAAGCATGTTTATTCTCAGGTGATTATTAAGAGCTTCCGCTGTCACATACTTAAATAAGGACGAGATTTGGAGTCCATGCTTGTATGATATTGTGTAAAAACTGCATTCAAGAAACTTATTTTGTTGTAACATATTTGTATTGTAAACCATTATGTAATGGTCGTGTGTAAACAGGATATTTTAGATTATCATTATTTGATAATCTACGTAAAGCTTTTTAAACCTTTATTGATGAAATAAAGGTTATGGTTTGTTTTAAAATGAATGCAGTCTTTGAAAAACGTCTCATACAGAGGTCAAAACCTCGCAACGAAATCAATTAATATGGAACGTTTTTAATCAATAAGAACGGGACATTTCAATTCTCCAACACCATCGTTTATGTTTTCCCATCGTGAGTTTCTTCACTGGACCATCACTACTTTTTGCTCGTTGTTACAAACCATCGAGAACCACCATACTCCACCATAGAACACCTTATTAAACAACCATCTATACATCACCAACCCACCACCTTCGATGTACGATGAATCACTGTTGCTCGACTACACCACCTCCATGATCATCTCCACCACTTTGATAACCAACAAAGATCACCATCACCAAAACCCGGTTAGGATTTCAAAATCACTATTCCACGATCACCCTTTACTCCCTTTTATTCTTCTTCTCCAAACACCACCACAACTTACGTTCGTGTTTCAACATCCAACGAATCATCTCACGACCACCTTGTCTTCTCCTTCTCTTCTTTTGTTTCGACAACCTATGAACGCCACTTGAACCACCACTTAAAAACCATTCTCAATTACAACAACTTAGCGGCATAGGTCTTCTGGTTCTACATCCTTTACATCACGAATAAAATGGTAATAGAATAGGTAATAACATTAATCGATGATAGATGAGGAGGATGATCATGATTTATGTGGGAGGTGATAATAAGATGAATAAGGAATGATGATGCGAATATGTGTGAGTTTTCCCGTTGACTGCAGCCATTATAATAGAGTATGCAGTCTTCAAATAAGTCTTCAAATAAGGTTACAATTCAATAATACTTTAGTGTGATATTTTCCTTTGTAGTGGCCAGCAATTATTAAAGAAACCCACTTGTTCATTAAAGATAGAATAAATCGGTTACTTTAAAAATAATTATGATGATTATGCTGTTTAACAAGGAACCAAAAGATCCTCCCTAATACATAAAATCAGTAATCAGAAATATACATTAAATCGACCTTGGGCCAAGAATTCTGTTGGGCCACGAATTGAATTATTATTGGGCTATGTTACTTAGATTAAATATTGGGTGTATGATTTGGTTGCTGGGCCGAGAATATCAGTTCCACTTCTGTGTTTCGGATAAACTATAAACGATGATTAGGTGTTTAAGATGATCAAATGAGATGACATTACAAGATAGATTGTGATGAAGAAATGAAGATGATAATGGATTCAGTAACAGTAAGATGAAATGGATGATGTAACGACCCAGCTTTTTCGACTTGCTTTTATGCCTTGTATTTTTGCGAAACTGCATTTTTGTGCGTACTGTGTTACTTTATTACTCCGGAACCTTGAAATACATGTTTTATATTCATATTTACCCTAAAACATGCCTTGGTGTATGTGGAATGCTTAACATATCCATTAGATGCTTTATAACCGTTAGTGTTACTTGCCGTTACGAATAAACCGCGGACTGCGCGCACGTTTGACTTTTGTCGGAACCGGAATATTTGGGAAGCGAAATATTAATTATTATTTTATAATAATAATTACTTGGGCCTTTGGATGCTTAATTTTATTTATTTAATTGCTAAAGCCCAATAGTTAGTCTTGTTGGACTTTCTACCTTGTTGGGCTCAAGCCCACCCTACTCTAGCTAGTGATCCAATTAATTAGCCCAAGTATTATTACTAGTGACCCATTATAATAAATAAATAATAAATTAATTAATTAGTGAGTCATACTAGCATAATGGATAAGGTTTATCTAATTGTCACATGGGATTCTAGCAAAAGGACACACTTTAGACAACCACTAACCAAAAAGCAACATGGTGTCTCCCCCTCCCCTCTCAAAAATTTCGGCCACCTTAGGGGCCTCATGGCCACCTCATCAATCCATGTGATATTCATTTGCTTATAAATACTAGCCTTTAGTCCCTCATTTCCACACTTGATCATTTTGGTTTTTTACACACTTGTTCTTTCTTTCTTTCCATACTTGTAAGTTTTCTTTTTCTTCCTCTTTTCCTTAATATTTTCGTGACCTTCATCATCATTCTCATGGAGATCAAGTTCCTTGTAGCTTTGATCTTACTTATATCTTGTTGATTCAAGCATGAATCTTTCAAGAACATGGAAGATTCAAGCTTTCTAGCTTGAATCTTCATATCTTTTGTAGATCTACTTCTTTTATACTTTAATCTTTCTATTTTATGATAAAGATTCAAACTTTTGTTTGTAATCTTCATGCATCTTCAAGATCCAAGCTTTATGCTTCAAGATCTTCAAGAACAAACAAGATGCAAGCTTTCTAGCTTGAATCTTCATATCTTTTTGTTAGATCTAAGTTCTTTTTGCTCTGATCTTGTTATTTTGTTAAAAAGATTCAAACTTGTGTTTGTTATCTTCATATATCTTAAAGATCCAAGCTTTATGCTTCAAGATCTTCAAGAACACTTAAAGGTTCAAACTTTCTAGCTTTGCAACCTTGTAACTTGTGTGAAATGGATCCAAGCTCTCTAGCTTAGGGTTCCATCACCTCTTTTGACTTGGATTATGCTTATACTTGTTGAATTGATGTAAAGTTTGTAACTTTAGTTGTTATTGTGACTTGTATTTGTGTTAAGACTAAGGATATGATGTAACCTTGGTTCATCATAAATCTAAGACTCATGAATGAGTTGTATTCTTACTTGGTCTTAACATATTGTGTATTTATGGTGAACCTTGGTCAAAAGTGATGCTAAACCATCAACGAGTTGTACACTTGAAGCTACAAGCATCAAGGATGAGAACCGTGATGAGCATCAAGCACCAAGAATCCCACCGGAGCACTTGTCCACTGATTTTCGTATCTTATAAGACCACCTGGGCTACTGGAAAGATGATTTTCAGTTATTTCGGTTCGAGTATATGATTTTCCGTTTAGGCCTCGTCTTAATCCGAGTTACGGTTTAGGATTTATGGCCCTCCGATAGTCACTACACCCTATTAACGTTGTGCTGAAATTTCTGACCTACTCGCACTTAAACCGTCGCCACGGTCAAATGAAGACGAGTTAGGTTCTCAAAATTGGTCATCTGTTAGGGAACTCATATACGGAGCCATATCCACTGACTATGCGTCTTTTTGATTTACGTAGAGGTCGTAGCAGCTGACCGAAGTCAGCCTATTGTTTCGATCTCTATTCTTGACGAACTTACTTAGCTTTTATGATGATGAATGATGATGATGATGACACTTAAACTTATTTTATGTACTATTAGAATTTATAAAGACAACCTACTAACCTAGTAACCTTTGATTTAGGTTGACGACCTTTCGGACCGACTTACTACTTGCGTACTTTCATTACCGACTTTACCGCTTTTATCACTGTGAGTTATAGCATCCCTTATTACCACTTTCACTATTTTTGGGACTGAGAATACATGCACTTTTTACATTTTACATGTTAGGCACGAGTACTTAAACTTTATATGTGTGTGGGTAATACAACGGCATAAACATTCCCCTTAGCACGGTAACGTTTAGTCATTGGTTTTTGAACCGGTGAACGCGAATCTTAGATATGGATCCATAGGGTTTGACATCCCCACTCGGGCTAGTCGCACTAGCATTTAATGGGTGTTTAATACTTCGTGAACATACGCACTCACCAAGTGTACTTTCAGGGGGTTATAAACGTTAAGTCTAGTTACCGAGTGCCCACGGTTATACATATACTTTATCATACTGATTTGAATTACTGATTTGAAACGCTTGTTTGAAGCACTGAAATCTCGTGGCCTATATTACATTACTGATTACAAACAAACTATAGCTCACCAACATTCGTGTTGACTTTTAAGCGTGTATTTCTCAGGTGCTTAGACGTTGTTGCTTCCGCTGTTAGACTTACTGTCTTGGTGTTATAAACTTGCTGTTACAGACTTGCTGTGTTAGACTTCCGCTGCATTACTTAGAGATGTCTCAAGCATGGAACTTTTACTTTGCATTCGCAACTTATGTTATTTTCAAAACAATAGCTTCGTAACTTAGTATCATGTACTCCTGTTAATGTTTCCTATTCATCTTTTGTAAAACGCTATCTTTTCATGAATGCAAATCGGTTTTCCAACAGCATATTGTGTTTGACCATGTAATGATCCTGTTGTTGATGATCCGTACACGATGGTTTTGTACGGGGTGTCACAGATGATATATGATTATAATGATGGTTATCGTTATGATTATGATCGAGATTAGTCCTAAGATTTCAATAATAATATTGATGATGAGGATATTCATGAAATGGGGTTAAAAAGAAGAAGGGAACAAATTGATGGGTTAATTAGATTTAACATAGGATATAAAACAGGAAAATAGAAGTAGATTAGATGGTTAGGCATGTTGGTTTAACCGAGAGGTTGCGGGTTCGATCCCTGCCTATGACATTCTTTTTAGAAAGGAAGGAGAAGAAATAGGGGAAACAGAATATTATGGATTAAATAGAATTACTTATGATTATACAACAGAAAAACAAACGAAGGAATGCTTAAGGATGTTATCGGGTTAGCGGGACATCGCGGTTCAAACCCGGACTTGGGCATTTTTTTTAGACTACTTCTTTGAGGTAGTTTACTTATTACTCATTTTTATTTTATTATTATTATTATTATTATTATTATTATTATTATTATATTATTATTATTATTATTATTATTATTATTATTATTGTTAGATTATTTATTAGTATTGATAAAATTATATCATAATTATTAGTATTATCATTAAACGTTATTAGTATTATCATTACAAACATTATTATTATTACTACTATCTTTATTATTAATATTAAAATTATCATTATTATTATCATTATTAGAATTACCATAACTTTTATCATAATTAGTATTATTTTTAGCATTATTATTATTAGTACTATTAATATATCAAATGAAGATTTTCTATATAAAAAATATATTTCTGACATAAAACCTAACCATATTAATACTTTTGTAATAAATGTTAATTATCTATATGAAGATAAATATATCTAAGTAAGTTATTAATAAAACACATGATATAAAATAACAAATAAAATCACTAATAATATATATATTTGTTTGATTACCATTACATTATTAATATACATGATTGAATAATAGGTTCGTGAATCCGAGGCCAACCCTGCATTTTTCAGATCCGTCGTATGCATATTTTTACTACAAAATATCGTATAGTGAGTTTCATTACTCCCTTTTTAAATGCTTTTGCAATATATATTTTTAGGACTGAGAATACATGCGCTGCTTTTATAACTATTTTACGAAATAGACACAAGTAATCAAAACTACATTATATGGTTGAATGATCGAAGCCGAATATGCCCCTTTTGCTTGGTAACCTAATAATTAGTAAACCGATCTACTAATTGACGCGAATCCTAAAGATAGATCTATTGGGCCTAACAAACCTCATCCAAAGTACCGGATGCTTTAGTACTTCGAATTCATTTTTATCATGTCCGAAGGATTTCCCGGAATGATAGGGGATATTCTTATATGCATCTTGTTAATGTCGGTTACCAGGTGTTCAATCCATATGAATGATTTTTGTCTCTATGCATGGGACGTATATTTATGAGAAATGGAAATGAAAATCTTGTGGTCTATTAAAATGATGGAAATGATTGATTATGATAAACTAATGAACTCACCAACCTTTTGGTTGACACTTTAAAGCATGTTTATTCTTAGGTATGAAAGAAATCTCCCGCTGTGTATTTGCTCATACTAGAGATATTACTTGGAGTTATTCATGACATATTTCAAAAGATGTTGCATTCGAGTCGTTGAGTTATCAAGATTATTATTAAGTCAATTAGAGTGGGATGAATTATGAAGTGGTATACATGCCGTCAACTTTCGATGTAATGAAAGTTTATCTTTTAAAAACGAATGCAATGTTTGTAAAATGTATCATATAGAGGTCAAGTACCTCATGATGTAACCAAATGTAATGTATTCGTCCAGATAGATTAGGACGGGTCATTAGAGTTGGTATCAGAGCGGTGGTCTTAGCGAACCAGGTCTTACATTAGTGTATCTAACTGATAGTTTTTTAGATGCATTAGTGGGTCTAGACTTCGACCGTGTCTGCATGTCAAAAGTTTTGCTTATCATTTAGTGTCGAAAATTATTTGCTTATCATCCTTAAAGTCTAGACACGTCTTACTACCTCTATTGCATTGACAGTGTATAGATAAATTCATATCTTAGTGTATCTGTTATTGTTACCTTTGCCTGACAGCTTCCGTAGATTCCTCCGTAACTTATGGGATTTTAGTATTATATGTGCATATGTAAATTATGTATTGCAGGGTACTAATCTACATCCTATAATCAATTTCTTATCGAAAATACTTCATCTGATCGTACGAGATGAATCCCTCAACCAGTTTGAATTCCTCGGATTCCGACAGATATTCCGATATGGAGTTTCGCCTAAGCTCCGAAAGCAGTGTCACCAGAATGAATCAGCCAATCAGCCATCCCCAACTCATCTGATGGATTCGTAGCCTACTTAATTATTGGAGGCAAGAAGAAGGTGATCCCTTCCATCCACCATATTGTTCTCTTGGCGAAGAACCTGAAGCACTTACCGACGAACCTGTTCGTAATACCATTTTCTCTCTCATTTCCAGAGTATCTCGTCATGATTATATACTATCTCAAATTCTAAACTTTATTCATTGGCTCGTTCCAACCGACAATCATCCCGGAATAATGGAAGAAGTCAACAAGCTTCGCGCCCGAGTTGTAGTCTTGGAAAATATGGTGCAAAACGTACCAGCTTCATCAACATCACCGGCACCAACAGTACCACCAACAACCCAAGTTTCAACATCACATGCCTCAACATCTCATTCTGTAACCCGAGTATAATCTTCGTTCTACGTATCGTTCTACATCATTGATCTTCGTTCGACATGATGATTATGTAATCTCTAATATTTTAGAGGTTATGTACTCTAAGTTTTAACCGTAAATCAGATGAGATTAATATCGTATTAACTCATTAAATCCATGATTACATCTGAAGAAAATATATATGTAAGTATATTTTCATAAAGATTGTAATTAAAAGTTATTTTGTACAAACTGTTAATGGTGAAAATATTTTAACGGGTAGGTAATACCCGAGAAATATTTAGATTTCACATTAATAAGTTACACTGTACATTCTTCGAAGCTGATTCAACAGTCATTTACTATCCTACTTAAAATCACTGATATACTTATCCGTTCACCGTAGAATAACCATTTTCATTCAATTTCATATTTGGATTTTGATCTATCAGAATCTAACAAGTGGCATAATGAAGAAAACATTGGACAAAATAAAATTTGTTAGAAACAAACAATTTAACTATGAGAAGAATTTTGTTAAGAATCCACGCTAACTGTTCCTAGCTAACTGTTCCTAGCTAACTTATTACATTTAATTATCGCAATTTATTTTATCGCAATTTAATTCTCGCAATTTTATTTATCGTCATTTAATTTCTTTTATTTATTTTACGCACTTTAAATATCGGGACACGTATACAAGGTTTTGACATATCATTTCGACGCATCTATATATATATTATTTGGAATAACCATAGACACTCTATATGCAGTAATGACCGAGTTAGCTATACAAGGTTAAGGTTGATTCCAAAATAATATATATACTTTGAGTTGTGATCGAGTCCGAGACATGTACACGGACCACGATACGTATTAATTAATTCGAATATTATATATTAAACTATATATGAATTATTGGACTGTTAACTGTGGACTATCGACTGTGGACTAATAATATTGGACAATTAAAATAAATTAAAATATTGATTATAACATATGAAACTAAACAATTCTTCAAGTTTGCCACTTGATTTCATCTTAAACCTCATTTGTATCTTGACGATTACAATCTGTGTTCAAACCTTTCATGATTCTTGAAAACACCTCAATCGAGAGGATGAACCAACCGCACTTCATCTACGGAAGGAAAGATTTATGCATATAGTTATGCACCTGAAAAACTCTCAGAACCTGAGTAAACATTTAACATGTTGATCATGCATATTTTAACCGAGGGGTTTTAACATGCTTGCTCAACGTAAAGGAGGGGTTTAAGGATCTTAGAACGTGGCTCTCCGGTCCGGCTACCGTGAATAACCCTGGCCGACATGATGATGTCGGCGGGGTGGCCAAGTGATTAAGTCCACCTTCGATGACGTCCGTCGATCAGAAGGCCCCAAGCAAGGTTGTAGGTACCAGTTAATAAAGAACTAACCTGTTAACCTTTAGAAGATGATAGAGGATGTAAGTTACGTAGGATGTGTGGTAGAAGATGGCTACGTAACGTGGTCTGTTGCTAACGACGATTAGGGTTTGTATTTATAGGCAAACCCTAATTCTAGAACCGTCATAGGATAGTGATAATCGTTTCCATAACCAACTCCCCCGAATCACGGATATAATTATGGAAAAGATATTTGCTTGTTAGCTAAGCAACCGCCGTAAAGGGACCAGATACGGATCCGCATGCCGCATGACGCATGAGAGCACCCCGCATACGCACCATAGTGCATGCCCGTGTGTATGTTACATGCGCATGCGGGCTGCGGTATCATTAAGTCCCCCCAGTTTGATGTTATATGACGCAAGTCATATGATATCAAACTATTAAGCGAAAAAGAGAAAACAAAAGGACGGCGAGCATTTAATGTCCTCGCGTGCGCCTCGATGCCATTAAATGCCTGTCACAATCGCAGAAGCCCATTCGGCTAACAAGACATAAAGTAACAGTGCTGCAGGCGCGTGCGAACCACGCGCGTGTTCGTAATCATTCTTAACTGACACCACGCGCGATCAGCAAATGCTACCCGTCGATTGCATTACACGTGTATGGCCACGATCACACCATTCCAACCCACGCTCCCCCAATCTTTCCTATAAATAGCCCCAAATCACACACATTTTCACTTTTCCGGTGTCAAGCTTCCCAAATACGCTCTCGCCTCCAAATCCTATCAATTCCGATCAACTCCATCATATTCCGATCGTCATTTAAAGGTCAGTCGTTCTCCATTCATCTAAAAATGACCAAAGCTAATGAAACTTTCGTAGAGAATGTAGAGTCCAACATAGGCCAGAAAAACATCGACCACTTAGTTAAGCAATACCCCCCTCTAGCGGGTTACAATCCGGTACCACCACTGCCTAGCCAGCGAGCCCATCAGCCACCAGAGAATAAGGTGGCGATCTATGAACATGCTTTTAAGCATGGTAATTTTAGGGTTCCACCCTCCGACTTCTTTTTAGGCGTACTAGATCATTTCAAAGTAGGGCTAGGGCAATTGCACCCGTATGCTATAGGCAAAATCGTTCTATTCGAGATGTGGTGTGTTGCACTCAACACAGTACCATTGGTGAAGGTTTTTTGCCACCTATTCCGCTTAGCCAACCACCATAAATCTTGGTTCACCTTCTTCGCACGCCAAAATTTCACAAAAACCCCGAAATCGAATGCGGGAAGTTGGAAAGAAACTTTTTTCTTCGTCGACCAGACCGTAGTAGGCACTGGCTTCCCGCAGACGCTCATTTGGTGCGAGAAGGTAGAAAAAGATGTGAACAAGATGCCAGCGTTGGATGACGAGGAGAAAAAGTTGTTGAAGCAGTGCGTCAACGCACAACTGGTGCACCGTTCGTATGGTAATGTTATGCTGCGGTTGGGGAAGATCTCCGCGTATTGGCCTTGGGAGGATGTGCGGCCGGCCATAGTTGGCCCCGATGGAAAGGGTAGGAATAGCATAAACGCGTACTTACATAAATTTTTGTATATTTTCTAACGCAGGCGTTTATTGTTTGCAGAGATGAGGATGAAGAAGGTGCTTACCGCGGAGGAGATTGCTGAGATCTCTTTTCGCAAGCAGGATGTGGACAAACAGCTAGAGCAGGCAGCTGCTAGCGAACATGTGGAGGAAACGCCGGCGGAGTCAGGCAATAAACGCAAGGCGGCTGTGACGTCCGAGGCTCAGAAGAAGAAGAAGATGACTCCTAAGCAGCTGGAGGACATGCGCAACGACAATTTTGTTGCCATCGAGCCGCGGTCCGCAGACCTACCTCCCCCCATTAATGGTGAGCGTTTATTTTTTCGCATGTATACCGCGTAGAAAAATCTGCGTACTAATCTGAGTATTTTGCAGAGCATGTGGAGGAGACGCAGCCAACAACACCGCGGGTCAACCCCGAGCTGGAGGCCACTGCCACATCCAAAGACAAGGCGATACCCGTCGAGTCTGACTCTACATTACCTCCTCCGCAAGGCAGCTTCCGTGTTGCCAACCTCCGCCAACTTTGCCAGTCCTCCGCAGAAAATACTGCGGAGCAATCTGCATTCTTGCAGCAAATCTTCCCAGCAGAGTTCCGCGAGCAACTGGCCGCACTGCCGTTCAACCAGGCGCTCAACGCCTTTGTCCAGAACGGGCTGGTATTCTTTGGGATGTTTGCGGATCAAGCCCGTCGATCCTCCAGCCTATACGATGTTGCACTGCGCAAAGAGGTGGAGTTGGGTTTGCTGCAGGCGGGTGTAGATCAGGTCAAGAAGGACAGGGACGCTGCTGAGGAGGCCCGCAAAGCTGTTGAATTGACTACGGCTGAAACCAAGACCCTCTTGATTCAAGAAAGAAAAAAGAATCAAGAGCTTGTGGGTGCGGTTGATCAGGCAAAGGGGGAAACTGAGCAAGTGAGGCTGGAGTTGGAAAAGGTGACGAGGGAGAGGGACGATGCGGTTACCAACCGCGAGCTGGCCGAGGCAGATATGACAAAGCTGCGCACCGCACTCCCCGCAATTGCACAGAAAGTGATGGACTCCGAGCCCGTGTCCGACCGGTTTAATGCCTATGTCGATGCGGTCAAGGACCATGAGGTGAACAAGGCTGTGCGGGAAGTGATCCAGGCATGCGGCCTAACTCCACCGTTCCCCGACATTGTCCAAAAGAAATTAAAGGAGGGAACGGTCGCGGCGCTGCTGGAGGCGGAAGAGGCAATCAAGTCCATCCCTATCCCTTTGATCAATGCGTTTGCGGCTGACCCGACGATGCCGCTTGATGGGTTTTTGAAGGAGGATTACTAGGGTAGTTTGTGCCGTAAGCCCTAATCTTAGGCAGGTAATTGTAAATGTATTTTGGAGCCCTAAGTCCCATGTTGGGCAGGCATGTGAAACAATTACTTATGTAATAATTTATTTGGATGTGTATATATGTTTGTCTGTTATGCATGCGTGATGTCCTTGTTTATATATCGCGAATAAAAAAAAATTATGAACCGCATGCGCATGCGCATAGTTAACCACAACTTATGCGTATGCGGATGGTACTGCGTAAAATAAACCAATATTTTAACTTACCTTTAATAATTTAGACTCAAAAGCTACTGCGCTATTGCTTTGTCATGTACTAGAGGTGCACTATTAGTTGTATGGTAAGCAAACGCAACTAAAAACAAACCAATGTTTTTATGCTTAGGAGTTCCTCAAGCAAACCAATGCGAGAGCGATTACGCACAAGCAAACCAATGCTTGTATTTTTTTTTTAAGTCGACTTTGCAGCCATCTAGTCTGCGTGGCGCTTGGCTAGGGGAAAACCAATTCCCTTCGCCTGCCGTTATTGTCTAGCCTTGTAACCAAACAGGCTTCTGCCGCACGGGGGCTAGAGGACACCCCTTAAGTAGGCAGGAACCGCATACAAAAAATATAAATGGACAACAAAAGTATGCGCATGTAATTATTTTTATTTGGCATTAATTATGATTACAACTGCGACATATCCGAAAGGATGAAAAATACAAAAAATAATGTGCTAAACAAATTGGAGTGATCAAGTCCATCTAGCTACATGTAACATTTTTTCAATAACGTCGCATGCCAAGTGCGTTTCACAGGTTTGCCATCTAATGTCTCTAGATGGTATGCCCCGGTGTTGCTTGCTTTTGCTACCCTGTATGGGCCCTCCCAACGAGGTCCCAGTTTCCCAGTATCTTCCGCATGACTTGCATCATTCTGGCGCCAAACCAAATCACCGCACTTATAAGTGCGTGAACGCACACGCTGATTGTAATACTTTGCGATTTTCTGCTTGTTATTTGCTTCGTTAACAGCCGCAGAGAGTCTGCGTTCTTCAAGCAGATTAAGATTTTCCCGCAGAGCTTCAGAGTTATTTTGCTCATCAAAGTTTTGTATGCGGAACGTTGGTACCCCAATCTCTGCGAGTACAACAGCTTCTGACCCATAAACCAAACTAAACGGAGTCTCACCAGTGCTTGCTTTGGGTGTGGTTCTATGCGCCCATAAAACCTTTGGAAGCTCATCCACCCAACCAACGCGGTCATGACCCAACCTTGCCTTGATTCCAGCAACTATATCTCGGTTGGTAACTTCGCACTGGCCATTCGCCTGCGGATGCGCAACTGAAGTAAAAGTTTGCTTAATATTAAGCTCCGCACACCAACTGCGAAAAGGATCGCCGGCAAATTGTGTACCGTTATCACTAACAATTTCATTGGGTATGCCGAATCGACAGACAATGTCTTCCCATACAAAATTCCGCACTCTTTTCCCTGAAATTGTTGCCAGCGGTTTCGCTTCGACCCACTTCGTGAAGTAATCGATTGCAACAATTAAGAATTTGACATTTCCTGCGTGTGCAGAGTATGCGTAAGATAATGACGTAAGTAGCATATTTAGCAAATGAATGGCAATATTACCTTGGCCTTTGGGGAATGGTCCGACTATGTCGATCGCCCATTTGCAGAATGGCCATGGTGAGGAGACCGGTATCATTGGATGCGCAGGTGCTCTGCTGATAGGTGCATGTATTTGGCATGATTCGCATTGCTTGACAATACGCGCTGTGTCTGCGTACATAGTAGGCCAATAATAACCTAACCGCATGATTTTTGACACAATGGACCTGTGTCCCGAATGAAGGGCGCATGCACCCTCATGCACCTCGCGTATAACTTCCTCTGCCTCTTTCGGACCTATGCACCTTAAATGCGGTCCCAAATAGTTTTTTCGATACAAGACGTCACCCTCAAGGGCATAAAGCGGTGCCTTTGTGCGAACTTTCTTCGCATCAGAGGAGTCCGCGGGTGAAGTGCTGTCCCGTAAAAAAGCGATGATGGGCGTCATCCACGTTGGGCTTGATTCCTCAACCGGTGCCACTAGAGGTATCATGACAATAGATTTTGCGTTGAGTTCCTCTATTAGAATTTTCTTACCCATATGATCAAAAGCCAAGGCAGCTAGTTTGCTTAGCGCATCCGCCTTCTTATTTTGCCCCCGCATTACGTGCGAGATTTGAAAAGCCTCGAACTGGTCAGCGAGATTATGAACAAGCGATAAATATTGCTGCATAGCAATGTCGTGCGCTTCGAAGTCTCCGCAGACTTGATTGCATAGTAGCATTGAATCCACGTAAGCGTGCAAGATTTTAACATTTAACTTATGCGCGATGCGCATACCTGCTAGCAGAGCCTCATACTCTGCTTCATTGTTTGTGACAGCAAAATTAAACCGCAGTGCGTACGTATGTTCCTCACCGCCTGGACCTGTCAAAATTACACCTGCGCCTGCGCCAGATGCGCTACACGCACCATCGGTGTATAATTCCCATGGTGATAGAACAGGTGCGGGCGGATCTTGATGTTCTGCTGACGCTTTGACATCCGCAGGTATTTCTGCTAGGTAGTCAGCAAGTATTTGACCCTTAACCGCACTGCGAGAAGAAAAGTTTATTTCATGTTCTCCCAATTCGACTGCCCACTTGGCCATTCGGCCAGAAATCTCGGGCTTGTACAGTACCTGAATGAAATAAAATGATTGCGTTAGTCAATGCGGTAACCCCGGTCATTGCCGCAAAGTAATCATGTACCAACATGTTTGATTGGCTGATCAGTTAGAACCACAATCGGATGTGCTTGAAAGTATCGGCGCAAACGCCGCGCTGTATGGACAAGCGCATATACTAGCTTCTCTATTGGCGAGTAGTTTACTTCGCTTGATGTCAGCGTCTTGCTTACGAAGTAGACCGGCATTTGCGTCTGAGAAAACCTCAGCGTTAAAGTTCTGCGAAATAAATAATGCAAGTAAATTGATAGGTTACCTTTTCGCGGTCTGCGATGAGAACTGAACTAATTGCTTCCTTTGATGCCGCAAGGTACAGCGTTAACGTCTCCCCAGGGACTGGCGCAGTAAGTGTTGGTAACTCTGCAAGCACCTTTTTCATCTCCTGAAAGGCTGATTCTGCTTCCTGAGTCCAGACAAAATCCTTTTTATTCAAACAGTTTTTCAAAGTGTTAAAGAATGGTAGCTGACGCTCTGCGGCTTTTGACAAAAACCGCGTGATTGCTGCGAGCTTCCCAGTGAGACTCTGCACATCTTTCTTTGTTTTCGGAGATGGTAAATTATCAATAGCTTCAATCTTTTTGGGATTAGCCTTGATACCCCGCGCTGTCACCACATGGCCTAGAAACTTGCCTTCCTCCTCTCCAAAGCTACATTTAAGCGGATTAAGCTTCATGTTGATCCTTCGCAGAGACGCAAACGTTTCTAGGATGTCTGCGAGCATGTCTTCTTCGGTGTTGCTTTTGATTACCAAGTCATCGACATACGCTTCAAGATTTCTGCCAATTTGAGGCTTGAATGCTGCGTCAATTACACGCTGATAGGTCGCGCCCGCGTTCTTCAAGCCGAAAGGCATCTTTGTGTAACAATAAATACCCTACGGCGTATGAAAAGCAGTCTTGTCTTCGTCTTCCGCAGCCATTAGAATTTGGTGATAACCTTTGTATGCGTCCAGAAAGCACTTATATCTGAATCCAGACAAAGATTCAACCTTCCAATCTATCTCCGGGAGAGGGTAATTGTCTTTAGGACATGCTTTGTTAATGTCTTTAAAATCAACGCACATTCGCCAGTTACCATCAGCCTTTTTCACCAACACCGGATTGGCAACCCATGTTTGATAACGCACTTCGCGTAGAATGTTTGCTTTGACAAGGTTGTCTACTTCTGCGCATAGCCAATCACTGCGGTCTAAAGCCATATGCCGCTTCTTTTGTCTAACAGGTGTGAGCGATGGATTAACATTCAATTTATGTTCCGCAATGTCCCGCGGGACACCTGTCATATCTGATTCGCGCCATGCGAAAACATCTGCGTTTGCGGACAATATACCATGTAACTTAGCCTTGGTTTCAGCTGATAAACCTGCGCCGATTTTTATACGCTTATCTGGATGCAAGCGATTAGCAATGACCGCACTGCTTGCAATCTGCTCCCCGATGCTAGGGATGTTAATTTGCACAACTGACGCACATATCTCAATCGTTTGATGTGACGCCATTGTGGCAACTCCTCCCTTAGTAGGAAACTTAATCAAACCGTGCACTACCGAAGGTATGATGTTAAAACGCCGTATGAAATTTCTTCCCAGTAGCGCATTATATCGCGAAGTCGAGCGAACCACATAAAAGTCAACTAATTCGTTCCTTATTAACTGCGGATTCTTGTCATCTTCGAGCTCTATTAATAACTCTATCCGTCCCACGGGCCATGAGCTTTCTCCGGAAAAACCAGACAGCGTGATATCAGACGGACGTAGCTGCGCCTTCTCGTGTGCGGGAAGAAATTGATAGCAATGCTCGTACATAATGTCAACGCCGCTCCCAGTGTCGACATGCATGCGCTTGACCTGCACCCCGCAAGAAGGAATGCGGCACTTGATAATGATAGGTTCATTCACCCTGTCAATTGACATCACAGGAGGGAAAGTGATTGGAAGAAGTTCCCAATCCTGATGATCGTTATACTTTCTTCGCTGACCTAATTTCTCTGCGTCAACCATGTTAATGGTTAAATCAGCATTTTTGGCCTTATCCACTTTCTGCCACGCGAAGGTTTTAGTTTTTGACCCCTCTTCTGCGGCTTTCCCTTTATCTTTCTTTGGCGGTTTGAGGTGATCCAACTTACCCGCACGGAGCGCCTCCAGTACCCGTTCCATCAAGTTTTTACACCTATTCGTATCGTGCCCGTAATCATCGTGAAATTCACAATACTTTGTCTTATCCCGCTTACCAAATTCTGTAAGCGGAGTTGGGACCGCGAAGGTCGCGCATACTGGCTCCGTCGCCAAAATTTCTTTGGGCGTTTTGGATAAGCTTTTAAGAAGCGCATAGTTCTGATTATTGATGCCGCGCTGATTATTGCTTCGATAATTGCCATTAGATCTCCCCTTTTCACTTCTGATAGGACCGCCACTATGGTAACGCCCGCGAGAATTATTTCCGCGGTTTTGATCTCGTGAGCGGTCATCATCATCCTTTTTTCATTTCGCGAGCTGCTTGTGGGAACATCGTTATCTTCGCCACTCCGCATATAATCGTGACATTCTTTAAGCGCCTCAGCGTAAGTTGTTGGCACCGTATGACGCAAACGCTTGACTAGCGTTAGGTGCCGTTCTGAATTGATGCCATGTATGAGTCCTGATATCTGTTGTTCTGGCTTGAGATCTGGAATGCGCAAACATTCATTAGTATACCTTGTGAGATACTCTCCCAAAGATTCCTTGGATTTCTGTGTAATATCATGGCATTCAATGTGAGTGCGCTTGCGTGGTCTTTGATTCTGATACTGCAATAAAAACTTTGTTCGCAGATCCATGAATCCGGCAATACTGCCCGCCGGGAGTTTATTGAACCATTCGCGAGCAATGCCCTGCAAGGTCATTGGAAATATTTGGCACGCAACCGGATCCACCCAACCTTGAGTGCGCATTGCACCCTCAAAGCGCTGTAAAAAGTCATCCGGATCGGACAAACCATTGTAAGTACCTAGCGTACCAGGTATCTTTGGTGCTGCTGGAAACGGATATGCAGTTATGTGCGGAGGAAATTTGTCAAAAGTAGTCGGTAGCTCGAAAGGTGGTTTAACAGGATCCCCTTTTAAACCCGCAAAGAAACGCCGCATCATGTCCTGAACGAAGTCAGGCTGCAAAAATAAGTGAACCATGTCAGGAGGTGCGACCTGCATAAATTGCCCTGCAAGATTAGCCTGCCCCTGAATATTTTGCCAAGGTTGACCCTGCATCTGCGGATATACCCACGGCTGCGGTGTTGGAAAAGAGGGATTACTTGAAGATGCCGAATACACAGGTTGTAAGGGGAGCGAGACCTGTGGCGCAGATGCCTGCGAAAACTGAGGATACACACTCAAGAGCCCAACCGTTTGCGCTGTGCTTTGTTGTTGCGCTGTTATTGGCGCCCAATGAGAGTTTGCGTCTGGAATGACACCAAATCCCCAGCTGTTAAGTAACGCCTGCGCATCCGCAGGGGTTAAGAACTGAGAAACTGGGTGCGGTGGTTGCCAAGGTTGCAGGGGTGTAAACGACGAGTTTTGCTGAATAGTCTGCGTCTGCAGAGGTATCGAAACAGTGGTACTGTAAATAGGTACCTGGCCGCAGCAAACTACATGCGGTCCCATGGTTTCGCCACCAGCGTTTATCGGGATAACCCTTGGATCCACCGATGAAAAATCCAACCGCGTGGTTGTGACTGGTGAGTTTGCTCTTGGCGGTGTAACCCCATCCGGATATATTTGCTTAAACCGCTGAAAGGGTTCGCCGGATACAGGTGGGGGGTACATTGTGTACCCTGCTTGAGCAGCCGCCTCCGTAGTCAAAACTGGCGTTTGCTGACTACCAGACGGCGCGTGTTGAATTGCTGTTTGAGTATGCTCCGATGATTCCTCGGAAGTCATGATACTGTTAAAAAGAAAAAATTCAAAAAATTCTGTAAATAGCGAATCATAATTCAAAACCTAAAAAGAAAGAACAATTAAACAGTTTTGAATTAATTCCACTCTCAATGAAAGCACCACTTGATCATGCATATTTTAACCGAGGGGTTTTAACATGCTTGCTCAACGTAAAGGAGGGGTTTAAGGATCTTAGAACGTGGCTCTCCGGTCCGGCTACCGTGAATAACCCTGGCCGACATGATGATGTCGGTGGGGTGGCCAAGTGATTAAGTCCACCTTCGATGACGTCCGTCGATCAGAAGGCCCCAAGCAAGGTTGTAGGTACCAGTTAATAAAGAACTAACCTGTTAACCTTTAGAAGATGATAAAGGATGTAAGTTACGTAGGATGTGTGGTAGAAGATGGCTACGTAACGTGGTCTGTTGCTAACGACGATTAGGGTTTGTATTTATAGGCAAACCCTAATTCTAGAACCATCATAGGATAGTGATAATCGTTTCCATAACCAACTCCCCCGAATCACGGATATAATTATGGAAAAGATATTTGCTTGTTAGCTAAGCAACCGCCGTAAAGGGACCAGATACGGATCCGCATGCTGCATGACGCATGAGAGCACCCCGCATACGCACCATAGCGCATGCCCGTGTGTATGTTACATGCGCATGCAGGCTGCGGTATCATTACATGTATATGTGCTAGCTCATTTGGCATTGTTATTTCCGAAAATAGCAATGCAATTCCTTTCTAAATTAGCTAATTTTGTCACAGCTCCAACAAATCAACTTCGACTTTCATTCGGATTAGCTTTATTATAACCTTGATATATAAATTTGCTTTTTGTCATCGTTATCGGGGAACCGTTTATATCCCACCACATTAGTAGCAAACTTACCAGCAACTTCATTTCTCATTGGCTTAAGTCATTTCGAAAAATCATTACATTCATTGAAACCCTATCATATACTCATCAGCATCTTGTAACGAGAACTGCCATACCAATTACCGGGAATCAGTAATCAGTACTTTGAAAACTCACATCATATCTACATCAACAGTTATATGTATAACATTTATCTCTTAGAATTATGATCTTTCATTCTGAAATTCTGAAAAGCACTCAGTCTACAAATCAATACTCTGAATGTTGAAAAATCTGAATGAAGCAGCAGAAACTGTAGACAACCGTAAATGACTTTAACCGTCGGAAGTTTGATGATAAAGAATTGTATGTTGGCAAAGCTCAAAAAAGTTGGAACTAGAAAACGGATTGAGAAAACCATGAAGGAAACCGTGGACAAATCACAAAGACTAAACCTGCCTTCAAAGAATCCAAATGATTCAGTATCTGCTGAAGTCATTAACGAATACATTGCTCCTGACTCTACACTTTTACGAACAAATTTTCATCATCATCCATCGATATTAGAAATTCTAAGATATCATCGTATCTTTCGTTATAAATATCTTCGATATTTCTGAAGATACCTTCATAAATATCCTTGTTCGATATTATCTATCTCCTCGTGCTATCTATGTTACATCATAAAAGAAACTGTTTTAGTTTCTATCCTTCTATAAAATTTGAGTTTAAATTATGAATGATTTTTGAAGTAGTGTTGGGAACTGATGCATGAGTGAGTATAATATAATGACACTTGATCAACGTGATTATATTACAGTAAGTCATGCTGAGTTTCTAATGGAACGTGATGATTCACAGACTTAACATCATTAGACGCCATGTTACACGACTCTTGTATTCCGTTTAACCTCAAACATATCAAGAAAATATTTCTTGATGATTCGGTCTTTTCCAGATATTCTGGTAAGTTGACAAATCAAATCGTGCTACTACCTTTCCTTTCTACATTGTATATTATGATAATTCGAAACTCCATACCTACGAATTCTGGACCATTATTTGCGAAAAGAAAACAAAAGCATGAAGCTCCGAAATAGAAAAGAGGTATAAATTGCAGCAAATAAGATAGAGCATTAACTGTGAATGACAATGATTTTAGAAGACGGAAGCAGGGATTCTGAAATATAAGGGAGAATATAAAGCCTGATAACAATACATAAATTACAAACCGTGGATATCAATGTTTATCGCAATATAAAGACACGGGAGAATTAAAAACACTATAACCCCAAGGGCGAAGTGGAAGAAAACAGATTCCTCCGGTGAAAGTTGGAAAAGGAGAATGATTGTTGCAATAGTAAGGATAAGGACAAGGATTAGAACTGGATTAAGCATTTTCACAACCTTTTGAATTTGAGAATTGGGTATAAGAGAGATAAAAGTTATGGAACGGAAAAAGTTTAATTTATAATGGAAATATCAGACCGAGTAATCAAGGCAGATCGCCGTATTTAATTTTAGAGATCTTACTTTCTTTATTCGCCGAAGAATCAAATCTTTTAGACTTCGAAGATTTTCTTTAAATCCCTTGAATGCCAGAAATCAATCTTATTTACGTCAATAGATATGACGGATCTACACTTACTCATTTCACTTTTTTGTGATAGCTTCACTCGTATTCCTCACATAATCAAACTGTTTTATCCATATTACTCAATGATAATAAAACTCTATTTATCAACTCATATTCATCATGAAAACATTTTTATTGTTAGCCATGACCACCTCACTCAAATTTCGGGACGAAATTTCTTTAACGGGTAGGTACTGTGACGACCCGGGAATTTCCGACCAAATCTAAACTTAATCTTTATATTGTTCTGACACGATAAGCAAAGTCTGTAATATTGAGTCTCGAAATTTTTGGAACTACGTTCATATATTCAATTACCTTTGACCAATCCCGACGATTCACGAACAATTATTTATAAATAAATATGTGTATATATTATATAAAGATAAAAAAAAATAAGAATAGATAATATTTGGGCTTAATAAAGTATACCTTAACTAAGTTAAATTTAAAATGTAAAATAATAGTTAGAATAATTAAGTTACAATTAAAATGAATATAGGTATGAATATATATATATATATATATATATGATATTATTATGAATCCATATATAATTTCTATGAATAATTATTAATATAATGTAATATACATAAATTGTATAAGTAATAAATATTCTTGTTATATAATATGTCAAATGATTAAAAATTACATAAGTAATAATATATACATAGTTGTTGTAATAATGTTGTTACTTTCACTATATTATTAAAATACATAACAATATTAATAATATCATGATATAAATATGAAATTTGACATGTACAAATTTTTTATATTTATTATTATTATTGATATCATTATTTATATCATTATTTTCAAAAATTATTATTATTATTATTATTATTGCTATAATTATTATTAAACTTATTATTTTATTAAAATTTTCATTGTTGTTGTTATTAATGCTATCATATTATCTTCATTTTTATTATTAGTATTTCTATCTAAAAAATATTATTATTATTCCTGTAATTAATATTATTGTTATCTAATAATATTATTATTATTAATATATATATTAATTATTAATTTAAATTGAATAAAAGGGCATATAAATCGTACGTTTTTGTTACCAGTAGCTATCAAAACTGTATTAAATTTTTGTTTGGGTCTACAATAAGTTACATGTCTATATCAAATCTTCAATTTCAGTACAACAGATCGTTGAGCTTCAATTTTTTTATTTGTTTTCTTGTTTGATGGAATAAAGCCTGTCGATCACCTTCACTAGATAACAACTATGTGAACTGCTTCAATTATTCGATTAACCTCATCCATTTCTATTATCCTTCAGCTATAACCACCTTCTCCCTCACGTACCATTCTCCAACACCATCGTTTATGTTTTCATATCGTGAGTTTCTTCACTGGACCATCACTACTTTTTGCTCGTTGTTACAAACCGTCGAGAACCACCATACTCCACCATAGAACACCTTATTAAACAACCATCTATACATCACCAACCCACCACCTTCGATGTACGATGAATCACTGTTGCTCGACTACACCACCTCCATGATCATCTCCACCACTTTGATAACCAACGAAGATCACCATTACCAAAACCCGGTTAGGATTTCAAAATCACTATTCCACGATCATCCTTTACTCCCTTTTCTTCTTCTCCAAACATCACCACAACTTACGTTTGTGTTTCAACATCTAACGAATCATCTCACGACCACCTTGTCTTCTCCTTCTCTTCTTTTGTTTCGACAACCTATGAACGCCACTTGAACCACCACTTAAAAACCATTCTCAATTACAACAACTTAGTGGCATAGGTCTTCTGGTTCTACATCCTTTACATCACGAATAAAATGGTAATAGAATAGGTAATAACATTAATCGATGATAGATGAGGAGGATGATCATGATTTATGTGGGAGATGATAATAAGATGAATAAGGAATGATGATGCGAATATGTGTGAGTTTTACCGTTGACTGCAGCCATTATAATAGAGTATGCAGTCTTTAAATAAGTCTTCAAATAAGGTTACAATTCAATAATACTTTAGTGTGATATTTTCCTTTGTAGTGGCCAGCAATTATTAAGGAAACCCACTTGTTCATTAAAGATAGAATAAATCGGTTACTTTAAAAATAATTATGATGATTATGCTGTTTAACAAGGAACCAAAAGATCCTACCTAATACACGAAATCAGTAATCAGAAATATACATTAAATCGACCTTGGGCCAAGAATTCTGTTGGGCTACGAATTGAATTATTATTGGGCTATGTTACTTAGATTAAATGTTGGGTTTACGATTTGGTTGCTGGGCCGAGAATATCAGTTCCACTTCTGTGTTTTGGATAAACTATAAACGATGATTAGGTGTTTAAGATGATCAAATGAGATGACATTACAAGATAGATTGTGATGAAGAAATGAAGATGATAATGGATTCAGTAATAGTAAGATGAAATGGATGATATATGATTATAATGATGGTTATCGTTATGATTATGATCGAGATTAGGATTAAGATTTCAATAATAATATTGATGATGATATATGTTCGCGTCCGGGTTCCATGGCTGATTATAGGTGAACTGGTATGCTGCGTCATAATCATATGAATCATAGGGTGGTCTCATTTCTGGCTGATGTGCGGGATAGTATGCGGGTCGGGTCGGATAATACATCTCGCCAGGCTGCAACTGGCTTATAATTTGGCGCTGATGATAATCCCATCGGCCATGCTCTCGTTGCCGGGAATGCTCGTAGTCATTCCGACGTTGCCATGCCTCGTACTGCATATGCCTATCATAGTTCGTCATGTATTCATCCTCCATACGAACGCCTAAATCAAGAGCAGTCTCCCGAACAACTCCTATAATGTTGTTCGCCTCTTCCATTTCATCATCCGAACCTCTTTCTACCTGTCGCTGAGGTCCCTCGTATCGATATACCCGACCACGTCTCATCAATAATACCCTTGCACCGTGATAAAGGTTTGAACTTATAGTTTCACCTCCGTCCTCTATTTCGTTCATTGGACCCCCTTGGTGCTTATCTACACCTAAATACTCTCCAATGAGAGTAATGAAAATACCACCACCTATAATACTCCCCGATTTCATCCCCGAAACTACATTAGCGAGATAATAACCAACACAATAGGGAATGTTAACGAAACTCCTCGGGTCTCTAATACACTTGAGGTAGAACAAATCGTTTACGGTCAATTTCTCCTTATTCCTACCCCTTTGTGTAATTGTGTTTGCTAAGAATCTATGAATCACCCGGAGTTCAGCTCTGTCTATATCTAAGTATGTATGATTTCCACTGGCGTGAAATTCATTAAAGTGGGACATACGCCTCCAGATGGCGTTAATATCAAATTCCCTATCTACCCTTTCTCCTTGGGCAATCAGGCTATTACAGTCGGGGCTCAAAAGTTCAGCAGGGGTGTAAATCTGTAAGGCCCTAGCTAAATCTATCATGGACATTCTGTACATTCGTCCACCTAACAGAAATCTAATAAAGCTTCTATCATCTATCCTCCTAACATCACTGTTTAACTTAATAGTACTAAGTAATTCTATACACCATTCCCTATATATGGTTCTACGAATGGAAAATAGACGCATCCAATCGTTAAACTGAGAATTACCATACCTTTGCACCAATAATTCCCGAATCGGTTCGGCAAGGTTAACTGTTTCCAAAGGTACCCAGTCAATTGCCCTTGGCATTTCAACAACCTTAAAGTAGAGAATGTGCATGTTCTTTTGATAATCTGGATATTCTATCCAACATCGATCAAATCTCAGATTTGGGTGTAACTGATCTTCATTAATGTCTAAACTCAGAATCCTTTGATGTGGAGCGAATTGACGAAACTGATTCATGAATAATTGATCTTGATCGTGATATGGAATATGTTGCTCCTCCTGTTCTTCTTCTTCTTGTTGCATATGTTGTTCTTGTTCATGAAACATTTCCGGTTCGGGCTCTGGTTGCCTGGATGATGATGCTCCTGAACCTCCAGTATCGGCTCTCTGCAAAACACATTAAACACAAAATTTGTGCATCCAAATATGCATTAGTGTTAGCAAAATAATAACTTGAAACAATTATGATGACATGTTCAATTCATAACACATTTTATACACATTTTCTTAACAATAACAATTCTACACTTTTACATACGAAAATGTGTACAATGTTTTATCACATTTAAACTCTTAAACATGTCAACAATAATCATTATAGCAATTAAACACTTGTTACATGGCATTCAAATCAAACTAGTGCTCATTTTCATATTTTTGTCAAGTCTACACTTTGTCAAATAAGCATATACGAAAAATGTACATCAAGTTCATAAGCATTTATCTTAAATAACATGCCAAAATAATCACTACTAGCAATGAAACAAGTTTCAAATGGCCTTTATATCAAATTATCCAAGTTCATGAATTTTTAGACTTAAAAAGTCCACTTTAATTCTCAAAAACATGTTTAGGCTCAAAGTTTGGATCAATTAACTACCTAAACATGTTACACTACTTAATTTAGCAACAATTCATGACAAAAATCGGCCATAACCTGTTTATATCAAAAAGCCCCAAATTGCTCAAGAACACAAACCCTAGATTCTTAAAAATTTGAAGTTTTTAGCTTCAATTCATGTTAAATAGCTTCTATCTAGGATATACATGCATAATATAACAACAATTTAGCTCTAATTACACCTAAATTTAACAAAATCAAAATATAAAATTTCTAGCTCAAGAACACAAAAATTCGAATTTAAAGAGATTAGGGGTGAAATCTTTACCTTTCTCCTGAAGGGGTTGAGACTACTGAATCTAGGCATGATTATTGTGAAGTTTTGCAAGAAATTTGATGAAAAATGATGAATTTTTGAGAGGGTTTTGGAGATGGTTCGTGTTTGTGTATGTGTGTTTGTGAAAAAGAGCAGCTCGCTGGATAATTTGATCCTGTCCAGTTTTTGGCTGCCATGCGACTCGCATGGATTATGCCTTTCCCCCATGCGAGTCGCATGGGGGTATTTTCCAGGTTTTGTTTGTTTTTTTTTTTTTTTTTTTTTTTTTTTTTTTATAAAAACCTTATACTTTTAAAACATAAAATTTAATAAAATTTAAAAATTTTGTTTCTTTTTAAGACGAGGTCGTTTCGGGATGATGCCCTAGTCCGTCCCTCGACAAAATTTTAAAATTTTGTCATTTTCAAGCGATTGTTTTAAAAGCTTAGATTTTTGGATTTTTTAATTTTTTTTGGCATACTTTAAATCAAAAAGATTAAAAATAATGATAATAAAAGTTCTCGTCCCTCCCTCGGGTAAAGCAATTTCGGTTCAAAGACCTAGTCTTCAACTTACGATGAATTTTAAAAATCATATTCTTAACTTAATGAGATAAAGTAAATTTTTGTTTTTAAATTCACACAACTTAAATATAAAATTCAAAATTAATATTAAAAATTCACACCAAACTTAAAATTTGAAATGCATAAAATTAAAAATTCATATTTTAAAAATTCACACCACTTAATTTAAAAATTCATATTATAAATTCACACCAAACTTATATAAATTTTTCAAATATTTACAATTTTAAATATATTGTTTTTACAAAGTTTACAATATTAACTTAAGATTTAAATATTAATTTTAAAAACATGGTAAAAATAAATTTAAAAATCTTTTTGTCTTTTTATCCCACTTTTATCAATCAAATATTATCAAAAATATGCGCCCCTCTTTTCGGTAAAGTAATTTCGGTTCCAAGACCTAATTTAACTCATGACGAATTTTTGAAATATTTTGGGTTGATTGATTAAAGATATTTATACCTTAAGAATAAACGTTAAATTTCGCAGTGATGTAATAAATTTTTGAACGATATCAATAATTTCGGTCGCCAAACCTAATTTTATTTAATACCAATTTAATACTTTTTAGCGAACAAATTAGCGTTTATTATCAAAAGGTTAAAAATAAAAATAAAAATAAAAACTGTACAGACATACCTGTGAAATAGATTTCTTAGTTATATGATCTATTATATTCATAAGATAGTCGGTTTAATTGATTTTCCCCGGCAGCGGCGCCAAAAATTACTTGATGTCGAACGAGGTGTATATAAAATAGCTTATATTTTACTAGGAAAAACTATTAAATACGATACAATTTTACACAAGATATTTATTTATTTATAGAATGGATATACTTAAACCTTGCTACAACACTTATAGGCAGTGTACCTAATCGTACAGTAGTGTAGTTTTTAGTAAGTCCGGTTCGTTCCACAGGGAAATCTTTAAACAAAGCTCAACGCTATATTAGTTTATTTTTATAAAAATACAAATATATATATATATAGGTAATATTATTATTATAAAGGGGGGTTTTTACCGTTTAATGACCGGTTTGTCGATTTTAAGACTTTAGTCGCAGTTAAAACCTAATGTAAAATATAAAATAAATACAAGACTTAAATTAAAGCGTAAAGTAAATAACGATAATGAAATTGCGAATAATAAAAATGCGATAAAATAAAATTGCGATAATTAAAAAGTACGATAATTAAAAGTGCGATTAAATAACAATAAATAAAAGTGCGATAATTAGAAGTGCAATTAAATATAAAATAAAGGAAATTAAATATGAAATAAAAGAATTATGCTTATTTAAACTTCCGTAATCATGATGTTTGACGTGTTGATTTTAGTTTTATGCCCATGGGTTAATTGTCCTTTGTCCTGGATTATTCAATATGTCCGTCTGGTTTTTGTCCATAACAGTCCATCAGTCATAAATATAAATTGCAAGTGTCCTTGTCAAATTATTATTATACCCGAAGATAAATATTCCAACTAATTGGGGATTCGAATTGTAACAAGGTTTTAATACTTTGTTTAATGAATACACCAGGTTATCGACTGCGTGTAAACCAAGGTTTTACTAACTTGTTAACAATTACACCAATTACCCTTGAATGTAATTTCACCCCTGTTTTAATTATTCTAGTGGCTATTAATCCATTCCCGTGTCCGGTTAAATGAACGATTATTCGTACATATAAATACCCCGCCCATCGTGTCCGATCGAGTGTATATGGTAGTTTATAGGGACGCCCAATTGTAAATCTTTATATTAACAAACTTTTATTTAGTTAAACAAATATAAAGCCCATTAATAGCCCATAGTCTAGTTTCCACAAGTGTCGTTCTTTTGTCCAAACCCCAATTATGGTACAAAGCCCAATTACCCAATTTTAGTAATTAGCCCAACATCATGATTACTTCGTTTTAAACAAGCATAATAATAACTTAGCTACGAGACATTAATATAAAAAGGTTGAACATAACTTACAATGATTAAAAATAGCGTAGCGTTACACGGACAGAATTTCGACTTACACCCTTACAACATTCGCTAACATACCCTTATTATTAGAATTATAATTAAAATTAAAATATAAATTATAAATATAAATATATTTACGTATGAAGAGGAAGAGAAAAAAGATGATCAAAACTCGGCAGAAAACTGGCTTTATATAGGACCTGACCAGCAATCTCACTCCATGCGACTCGCATGGATTTGTGCTTCTGGCCATGCGAGTCGCATGGCCACCCTGGATCCAGCCAAATGGATTTGTTTTCTTCTTGCCGACGTAATATAATAATAATAATATATATAATATATAATTATATATAATTATATATATATTATATTATATTCTTGTGCATAGTAGACTAGATATTTTTGGTCCGTTGCGTCGGGCGTTTCTTCTTGGCTCAGGTCCCGGTTCCGGATTTTCGGACGTCCTCGCGTATTATTTTAAATCGCGTACTTTGCGTCTTGTAACTTGTACTCTTGTCATTTTGAGACGTTCCTCATCAATATTTTGAACCTTTTTAATTGTATCTTGTACTTTTTAGCTCTTTGGACCTTTTTGTCTTCAATTTGTCGAATCTGCCTTTTGTCTTCACCTTTTATTATTTAAACGAATATCTCTTGTAAATAGAACAATTGCAACTAAAAGCTTGTCTTTCTTGAGGAATAATGCTATGAAATATATGTTCGTTTTTAGCATTATCAAATATTCCCACACTTGAGCGTTGCTTGTCCTCAAGCAATATTGTCTTGAAATACTAGAATCACTTCTTTATTCTTCACACTTTGTACATCAGTGATTTCTATACGGCGGTATAAACAATGGTAGTAACGATATGGTTTACAGTCCCACATGACTATAAAAATTTAGATCCATTAAGGAAATTGGATCTTTATGAAAACATTTGATCTTTTGAAATCTAGTTTTTACCCTAGATAAGTTTTCCGGAATAACCCTTTACCGGTGTTTGCAAAATATTTTTGTGGGTTTGGTGGGTTTCAAATTTCAAAATTTTAGCTCAAAACTTGCGGTTTTGTGTCACCCACTTGCTAACCTTGTATTTGGAAAGCAACACGTCCATTTTACTTGTCCCGTATATTACCTTTCGGCAAACTACTGTCCGGTTGTAAAGGAAAGTGTTGAACAAGCAACTGTTAAGGCAATGTCCCGTGACATGCTTTTGATTATGGTCTATAACGTGTCGGACGCAATTACTATCCTTGGTAGGAGCAATAGTAAAGCTCACCCTTATAATTTTTCGGTCTGGCACAAGGTCCTGTCTTTGACCATGCTATGCAACCACCGTTCTTACGGTTGACACCCGATTTAGTTCAGGTGACCTAGTGAATTCCAGGTGAATTCCTAGGATTTTACGTTCAATGGTAATGAACGCATTGAAAATTGGGTTTTCAGAAAACAAATCGGTTTGTATTTTTGATCAAAATATTTTCTCGTTCAAGCTCGAGTTTAGATATCATCGAATTCCATGAGTTTGTAATTCTCAATCTTTAAGGTCAATCTCTAGGATTGAGTAATATCAGTCTTAAAAGCTGATTTTTAATCTTTAAGGAGATTATCCTTTCTGGGGATCTGATTCATTAGTCTTATCCAGCTAATTTGCATGGTGCCTCCCCATTGTACGAGATAAATCCTTCTCATGGTTAGGATAAATCTGACCACTTGGCGACCCTGTTTAATGCTGAGGTCCGTGGATTTCCTGCTGATTTTAGTGATGACTTTTCTAGATTTTTCGTCAACCTACAGCTGGTCTGAACGACAACTTCATGACCTAAATCAAGAAGCGCGTGTCTTTTTCGGAAGACTTTACTTCCTTTTAATGATGGAATTGATTCATTGTGTAGATCCATCTCTTCTTTTCTTTCATTGGGTAAAACAGTTTAGTTTAGTCCAAAGCAAAAGTATTTTCAGTTATTTGTTACAAATATATGTGGCATATGTTTAAAATAACTTGGTAAATTTTCCCACACTTGGCTTTTTATTTTTCTTTTTATCGTCCTCTATTCCATTTTAAATGAATTTTAACATTTTAGTTTGTTTCTCAATTTATGTCCTTTCCGAGGTAACAATAATTTCGGTGTTAAAACCTAGTTTTATCGTTCATAAATATGTATAAACATGATTTTGAATTCATTTAATTGAAAATTTTGAAAAATTTTACTAGAATTGGGTAGTCAGTATATAAGACTAGGGCTGTTCTTTTTTATCAGAGAGCACTAGATTCTAATACAACTACTGCTTTACTAGTATTTTTAATGGTAACCAAGTGTATAAAGTAAAAATTTTAAAATCCGAAATAATTTAACCCCTTCCCACACTTAAGATCTTGCAATGCCCTCATTTGCAAAAAATCAGTAACAATTTAAATTATTGAGGGTGATTTGTGTGAAAATGATTAAATTTTTACCAAAGTTTCCAAATATATTGGCGTTTGTTTGCTGAATGATAAATGGTGCACGTCATTTGTTCATTCCGTCTTGTTGTTATTTCACATACATTTTGCATCATTGTCGTCAAAATTACTTGCTTTTGCTGAACTTAATGCCAGTCTTTGAAAACGCGTTGTTTTACCCTGTTTTGTGCATAAAAGAGAATACATACAATACAAATATAATCATACATGCAATTTGAAATGGAACTTTGGCATCCCACTTTCAAACTATAAGAAAAATATTAGTACACAATAATAATAAGAATATCAAACATTACATAAACGTAATAAAATGTTAAGTGTTTAAAATAATAAAAATAAAAATTACCAACTTATCTCTACTGATCAGGAGGTGGGTTAGGAGGAAAATTAGGATATGGATCCCAATTCATGTTCGCGTCCGGGTTCCATGGCTGATTATAGGTGAACTGGTATGCTGCGTCATAATCATATGAATCATAGGGTGGTCTCATTTCTGGCTGATGTGCGGGATAGTATGCGGGTCGGGTCGGATAATACATCTCGCCAGGCTGCAACTGGCTTATAATTTGGCGCTGATGATAATCCCATCGGCCATGCTCTCGTTGCCGGGAATGCTCGTAGTCATTCCGACGTTGCCATGCCTCGTACTGCATATGCCTATCATAGTTCGTCATGTATTCATCCTCCATACGAATGCCTAAATCAAGAGCAGTCTCCCGAACAACTCCTATAATGTTGTTCGCCTCTTCCATTTCATCATCCGAACCTCTTTCTACCTGTCGCTGAGGTCCCTCGTATCGATATACCCGACCACGTCTCATCAATAATACCCTTGCACCGTGATAAAGGTTTGAACTTATAGTTTCACCTCCGTCCTCTATTTCGTTCATTGGACCCCCTTGGTGCTTATCTACACCTAAATACTCTCCAATGAGAGTAATGAAAATACCACCACCTATAATACTCCCCGATTTCATCCCCGAAACTACATTAGCGAGATAATAACCAACACAATAGGGAATGTTAACGAAACTCCTCGGGTCTCTAATACACTTGAGGTAGAACAAATCGTTTACGGTCAATTTCTCCTTATTCCTACCCCTTTGTGTAATTGTGTTTGCTAAGAATCTATGAATCACCCGGAGTTCAGCTCTGTCTATATCTAAGTATGTATGATTTCCACTGGCGTGAAATTCATTAAAGTGGGACATACGCCTCCAGATGGCGTTAATATCAAATTCCCTATCTACCCTTTCTCCTTGGGCAATCAGGCTATTACAGTCGGGGCTCAAAAGTTCAGCAGGGGTGTAAATCTGTAAGGCCCTAGCTAAATCTATCATGGACATTCTGTACATTCGTCCACCTAACAGAAATCTAATAAAGCTTCTATCATCTATCCTCCTAACATCACTGTTTAACTTAATAGTACTAAGTAATTCTATACACCATTCCCTATATATGGTTCTACGAATGGAAAATAGACGCATCCAATCGTTAAACTGAGAATTACCATACCTTTGCACCAATAATTCCCGAATCGGTTCGGCAAGGTTAACTGTTTCCAAAGGTACCCAGTCAATTGCCCTTGGCATTTCAACAACCTTAAAGTAGAGAATGTGCATGTTCTTTTGATAATCTGGATATTCTATCCAACATCGATCAAATCTCAGATTTGGGTGTAACTGATCTTCATTAATGTCTAAACTCAGAATCCTTTGATGTGGAGCGAATTGACGAAACTGATTCATGAATAATTGATCTTGATCGTGATATGGAATATGTTGCTCCTCCTGTTCTTCTTCTTCTTGTTGCATATGTTGTTCTTGTTCATGAAACATTTCCGGTTCGGGCTCTGGTTGCCTGGATGATGATGCTCCTGAACCTCCAGTATCGGCTCTCTGCAAAACACATTAAACACAAAACTTGTGCATCCAAATATGCATTAGTGTTAGCAAAATAATAACTTGAAACAATTATGATGACATGTTCAATTCATAACACATTTTATACACATTTTCTTAACAATAACAATTCTACACTTTTACATACGAAAATGTGTACAATGTTTTATCACATTTAAACTCTTAAACATGTCAACAATAATCATTATAGCAATTAAACACTTGTTACATGGCATTCAAATCAAACTAGTGCTCATTTTCATATTTTTGTCAAGTCTACACTTTGTCAAATAAGCATATACGAAAAATGTACATCAAGTTCATAAGCATTTATCTTAAATAACATGCCAAAATAATCACTACTAGCAATGAAACAAGTTTCAAATGGCCTTTATATCAAATTATCCAAGTTCATGAATTTTTAGACTTAAAAAGTCCACTTTAATTCTCAAAAACATGTTTAGGCTCAAAGTTTGGATCAATTAACTACCTAAACATGTTACACTACTTAATTTAGCAACAATTCATGACAAAAATCGGCCATAACCTGTTTATATCAAAAAGCCCCAAATTGCTCAAGAACACAAACCCTAGATTCTTAAAAATTTGAAGTTTTTAGCTTCAATTCATGTTAAATAGCTTCTATCTAGGATATACATGCATAATATAACAACAATTTAGCTCTAATTACACCTAAATTTAACAAAATCAAAATATAAAATTTCTAGCTCAAGAACACAAAAATTCGAATTTAAAGAGATTAGGGGTGAAATCTTTACCTTTCTCCTGAAGGGGTTGAGACTACTGAATCTAGGCATGATTATTGTGAAGTTTTGCAAGAAATTTGATGAAAAATGATGAATTTTTGAGAGGGTTTTGGAGATGGTTCGTGTTTGTGTATGTGTGTTTGTGAAAAAGAGCAGCTCGCTGGATAATTTGATCCTGTCCAGTTTTTGGCTGCCATGCGACTCGCATGGATTATGCCTTTCCCCCATGCGAGTCGCATGGGGGTATTTTCCAGGTTTTGTTTGTTTTTTTTTTTTTTTTTTTTTTTTTTTTTTATAAAAACCTTATACTTTTAAAACATAAAATTTAATAAAATTTAAAAATTTTGTTTCTTTTTAAGACGAGGTCGTTTCGGGATGATGCCCTAGTCCGTCCCTCGACAAAATTTTAAAATTTTGTCATTTTCAAGCGATTGTTTTAAAAGCTTAGATTTTTGGATTTTTTAATTTTTTTTGGCATACTTTAAATCAAAAAGATTAAAAATAATGATAATAAAAGTTCTCGTCCCTCCCTCGGGTAAAGCAATTTCGGTTCAAAGACCTAGTCTTCAACTTACGATGAATTTTAAAAATCATATTCTTAACTTAATGAGATAAAGTAAATTTTTGTTTTTAAATTCACACAACTTAAATATAAAATTCAAAATTAATATTAAAAATTCACACCAAACTTAAAATTTGAAATGCATAAAATTAAAAATTCATATTTTAAAAATTCACACCACTTAATTTAAAAATTCATATTATAAATTCACACCAAACTTATATAAATTTTTCAAATATTTACAATTTTAAATATATTGTTTTTACAAAGTTTACAATATTAACTTAAGATTTAAATATTAATTTTAAAAACATGGTAAAAATAAATTTAAAAATCTTTTTGTCTTTTTATCCCACTTTTATCAATCAAATATTATCAAAAATATGCGCCCCTCTTTTCGGTAAAGTAATTTCGGTTCCAATACCTAATTTAACTCATGACGAATTTTTGAAATATTTTGGGTTGATTGATTAAAGATATTTATACCTTAAGAATAAACGTTAAATTTCGCAGTGATGTAATAAATTTTTGAACGATATCAATAATTTCGGTCGCCAAACCTAATTTTATTTAATACCAATTTAATACTTTTTAGCGAACAAATTAGCGTTTATTATCAAAAGGTTAAAAATAAAAATAAAAATAAAAACTGTACAGACATACCTGTGAAATAGATTTCTTAGTTATATGATCTATTATATTCATAAGATAGTCGGTTTAATTGATTTTCCCCGGCAGCGGCGCCAAAAATTACTTGATGTCGAACGAGGTGTATATAAAATAGCTTATATTTTACTAGGAAAAACTATTAAATACGATACAATTTTACACAAGATATTTATTTATTTATAGAATGGATATACTTAAACCTTGCTACAACACTTATAGGCAGTGTACCTAATCGTACAGTAGTGTAGTTTTTAGTAAGTCCGGTTCGTTCCACAGGGAAATCTTTAAACAAAGCTCAACGCTATATTAGTTTATTTTTATAAAAATACAAATATATATATATAGGTAATATTATTATTATAAAGGGGGGGTTTTTACCGTTTAATGACCGGTTTGTCGATTTTAAGACTTTAGTCGCAGTTAAAACCTAATGTAAAATATAAAATAAATACAAGACTTAAATTAAAGCGTAAAGTAAATAACGATAATGAAATTGCGAATAATAAAAATGCGATAAAATAAAATTGCGATAATTAAAAAGTACGATAATTAAAAGTGCGATTAAATAACAATAAATAAAAGTGCGATAATTAGAAGTGCAATTAAATATAAAATAAAGGAAATTAAATATGAAATAAAAGAATTATGCTTATTTAAACTTCCGTAATCATGATGTTTGACGTGTTGATTTTAGTTTTATGCCCATGGGTTAATTGTCCTTTGTCCTGGATTATTCAATATGTCCGTCTGGTTTTTGTCCATAACAGTCCATCAGTCATAAATATAAATTGCAAGTGTCCTTGTCAAATTATTATTATACCCGAAGATAAATATTCCAACTAATTGGGGATTCGAATTGTAACAAGGTTTTAATACTTTGTTTAATGAATACACCAGGTTATCGACTGCGTGTAAACCAAGGTTTTACTAACTTGTTAACAATTACACCAATTACCCTTGAATGTAATTTCACCCCTGTTTTAATTATTCTAGTGGCTATTAATCCATTCCCGTGTCCGGTTAAATGAACGATTATTCGTACATATAAATACCCCGCCCATCGTGTCCGATCGAGTGTATATGGTAGTTTATAGGGACGCCCAATTGTAAATCTTTATATTAACAAACTTTCATTTAGTTAAACAAATATAAAGCCCATTAATAGCCCATAGTCTAGTTTCCACAAGTGTCATTCTTTTGTCCAAACCCCAATTATGGTACAAAGCCCAATTACCCAATTTTAGTAATTAGCCCAACATCATGATTACTTCGTTTTAAACAAGCATAATAATAACTTAGCTACGAGACATTAATATAAAAAGGTTGAACATAACTTACAATGATTAAAAATAGCGTAGCGTTACACGGACAGAATTTCGACTTACACCCTTACAACATTCGCTAACATACCCTTATTATTAGAATTATAATTAAAATTAAAATATAAATTATAAATATAAATATATTTACGTATGAAGAGGAAGAGAAAAAAGATGATCAAAACTCGGCAGAAAACTGGCTTTATATAGGACCTGACCAGCAATCTCACTCCATGCGACTCGCATGGATTTGTGCTTCTGGCCATGCGAGTCGCATGGCCACCCTGGATCCAGCCAAATGGATTTGTTTTCTTCTTGCCGACGTAATATAATAATAATAATATATATAATATATAATTATATATAATTATATATATATTATATTATATTCTTGTGCATAGTAGACTAGATATTTTTGGTCCGTTGCGTCGGGCGTTTCTTCTTGGCTCAGGTCCCGGTTCCGGATTTTCGGACGTCCTCGCGTATTATTTTAAATCGCGTACTTTGCGTCTTGTAACTTGTACTCTTGTCATTTTGAGACGTTCCTCATCAATATTTTGAACCTTTTTAATTGTATCTTGTACTTTTTAGCTCTTTGGACCTTTTTGTCTTCAATTTGTCGAATCTGCCTTTTGTCTTCACCTTTTATTATTTAAACGAATATCTCTTGTAAATAGAACAATTGCAACTAAAAGCTTGTCTTTCTTGAGGAATAATGCTATGAAATATATGTTCGTTTTTAGCATTATCATCTATATGAAGATAAATATATCTAAGTAAGTTATTAATAAAACACATGATATAAAATAACAAATAAAATCACTAATAATATATATATTTGTTCGATTACCATTACATGTATTAATATACATGATTGAATAATAGGTTCGTGAATTCGAGGCCAACCATGCATTGTTCAGATCCGTCGTATGCATATTTTTACTACAAAATATCATATAGTGAGTTTCGTTACTCCTTTTTTAAATGCTTTTGCAATATATATTTTTGGGACTGAGAATACATGCACTACTTTTATAACTGTTTTACGAAATAGACACAAGTAATCAAAACTACATTATATGGTTGAATGATCGAAGCCGAATATGCCCCTTTTGCTTGGTAGCCTAAGAATTAGTAAACTGATCTACTAATTGACGCGAATCCTAATGATAGATCTATTGGGCCTAACAAACCCCATCCAAAGTACCGGATGCTTTAGTACTTAGAATTCATTTTTATCATGTCCGAAGGATTTCTCGGAATGATAGGGGATATTCTTATATGCATCTTGTTAATGTCAGTTACCAGGTGTTCAATCCATATGAATGATTTTTGTCTCTATGCATGAGACGTATATTTATGAGAAATGGAAATGAAAATCTTGTGGTCTATTAAAATGGTGAAAATGATTGATTATGATAAACTAATGAACTCACCAACCTTTTGGTTGACACTTTAAAGCATGTTTATTCTCAGGTATGAAAGAAATCTTCCGCTGTGCATTTGCTCATACTAGAGATATTACTTGGAGTCATTCATGACATATTTCAAAAGACGTTGCATTCGAGTCGTTGAGTTATCAAGATTATTATTAAGTCAATTAGAGTGGGATGAATTATGAAGTGGTATGCATGCCGTCAACTTTCGATGTAATGAAAGTTTGTCTTTAAAAACGAATGCAATGTTTGTAAAATGTATCATATAGAGGTCAAGTACCTCACGATGTAACCAAATGTAATGTATTCGTTCAGATGGATTAGGACGGGTCATTAGATGTGCTTTCTTTCAGTAATTCCATATTGCTGAGGAGTATAAGCACAACTTGTTTGGTGAATGATCCCATTGTTGTCATAAAATTCATTTAATTTATGATTTATGAACTCAGTTCCATTATCACTTCTAATAATTTTGACCCTTTTTTGAAACTGATTTTCAATAAGATTATAAAAGGTTTTAAAATTTTCAAAGACTTCATCTTTAGACTTGATAAGATAGACCCAAACAACTCTGGTATAGTCATCAAAAATGGTCAAAAAGAATCTATAACCCTCTCTGTTGGTTACTTTATATGGCCCTCACAAGTCTAAATGGACAAGCTTGATCACTTAAGGGAAAGGGTTCACTGGTTTGTTTGGCCTTATGACATGTGTCACAGGCCAGGTCAGCAGGTTGAGTCTTAACATTAAGTTTATCTTTTAACACATATAGAACTTGAGAAGCAGGGTGTCCAAGTCTACTCTGCCACAGAGAATGAGACACATAACATTTATTCATACAGTTTGAGTCATTACCTAACTCATAATCAAAAATGTAAAGACCATTAATCATACTACCAGTCCCTACATCTTCTGTCTCAACAAATCCTGAATATAACACTTTTCATCATTAAAACCAACAAACATATTAATAATGCTAAAAATGAACATATATTTCATAGCATTATCCTTCTAGAAAGACAAGCTTTAGTTGCAATTGTTCTATTTTCAAGTAATATTCGTTTAAATAATAAAAGGTGAAGACAAAAGACAGATTCGACGATTTGAAAATGCAAATGACCAAAACGCTAAAAAGTACAAAGTACAATCCAAGTGGTTCAATTTATTGATGAGAAACGTCTAAAGATTACAAGAGTACAAGCCACAAAACGCAAAGTACAAGATATTAAATTATACAAAAAGGCGTTCGAAAATCTGGAACCGAGACATGAACCAACTATCAAGGTACGACTCAACGGAGCTAAAAATACAAGTCAACTATGCACAATAATATAATATAATATATAATTCATTATAAATATATTATATTATAAAATATTCAGCAGCCCACGTTTTGGAATTGTGTGATGAGCTGGAAACCAAAGCTCCGCGATTGCGGAGCTGTGAGGCACAAAAATACCGCAATCGCGGAGCACACCAGGACCCAATTTCTCCTATAAATAGCCAACGAATTTGACGAATTATGTACACCTTTTCTCTTCTCTTCTCTGTAAACATAATATATATATTATAATTTTAATTTTAATTTTAATTTAAGTTTAATAATAATTGGGTTATTATATCGAATGTTTTAAGGTTTTGTAAGTCGAAACTCTGTCCGTGTAACACTACGCGATTAATACTCATTGTAAGTTATGTTCAACCTTTTTAAATTAATGTCTCGTAGCTAAGTTATTATTATGCTTATTTAAACCGAAGTAATCGTGATGTTGGACTAAATATTAAAGATGGGGTTATTGGGTTTTGGACCATAATTGGGGTTTGGACAAAAGACCGACACTTGTGGAAATTGGACTATGGGCTATTAATGGGCTTTATATTAATTAAATGATATCTCGTTGATTTAATATAGAGATTTATAATTTGACGTATTTATATATAACCACATACGCTTGACTGGGTACGGTGGGAGGGATATCTGTAAATACTGATAATTATTCATTTGACCGGACACGGGATGGATTAAAAGTCAATGGACTCATTAAAACAGGGGTGGATTACATTCAAGGGTAATTGGTGTAATTGTCAACAAAGTATTAAGACCTTGGATTACACGCAGTCGATAACCTGGTATATTCATTAAACAAAGTATTAAGACCTTGTTACATTTTGAATCCCTAATTAGTTGGAATATTTGACTTGGGGTATAAGGTTAATTTGACGAAGACTCTCGCACTTTATAATTATGACCGACGGACTATTATGGACAAAACCAGATGGACATATCGAATAATCCAGGACAAAGGACAATTAACCCATGGTAATAAATTAAAATCAACACGTCAAACATCATGATTACGGAAGTTTAAATAAGCATAATTCCTTTATTTTATATCTCATCGCACTTTTATTTATCGTCATTTTATTTATCGTACTTTAAATTATTGCACTTTTAATTATCGTACTTTTATTTTATCGCATTTTTTATCGTCATTTACTTTACGCTTTAAATTAAGTTAATATCTTTCATTAGGACTTAAAATCGACAAACCGGTCATTAAACGGTAAAACCCCCTTTTATAATAATAATAATAATACTACTTATATATATATATATATATATATATATATATATATATATATATATATATATATATATATATATATATATATATATATATATATATACACAAATATAGTTTAAAATAAATATAGCGTTAAACTCAGCTAGCTCCCTGTGGAACGAACAAGACTTACTAAAAACTACACTACTCTACGATTAGGTACACTGCCTATAAGTGTTGTAGCATATAACGACCCGTCCTAATCCATCTGGACGAATACATTACATTTGGTTACATCGCGAGGTACTTGGCCTCTATATGATATATTTTACAAACATTGCATTCGTTTTTTTAAAGACCAACTTTCATTACAATGAAAGTTGACGGCATGCATACCATTTCATAATAAATCCAACTATAATTGACTTAATAATAATCTTGATAAACTCAACGACTCGAATGCAACGTCTTTTGAAATATGTCATGAATGACTCCAAGTAATATCTCTAAAATGAGCAAGTGCACAGCGGAAGATTTCTTTCATACCTGAGAATAAACATGCTTTTAAGTGTCAACCAAAAGGTTGGTGAGTTCATAAGTTTATCGTAAACAATAAAATTCATCATTTTGATAGACCACAAGATTCAAATACAGTACACCTATCTCGTGTACGAAACCATTTTTCATAATGCTTAGCAGAGTAGGTTCGTATCCTTTTTTCTCTCGTAGGTTGCCTCGCGATTTTTAAATAATCGTGCACATATCTCATGCACAAAACTAATACACATAACCTGTGTATAAAAATTATTCTCTCGATACATAACATTCATTTCGATTTTATTGCTCAACATGGTAACCGACCTTAACATATAATGCGCATAAATAATATCCCTAAAACAGAACCTCTCGTCTGTATAATATATAAACTTCGAAGTACTAAACACCACGCTCACTAGCTCTTCTGTCCAGTGAACATTCTGGGTGGGGGTGTTAAACCCGGTAGCTACCTTTAGGATTCGCGTGAATTAGGGCCATACCCGATTCTAATTCTTAGGTTACCAAGCAATAATAATCAGGGGAAAATATTCACATCAATTGGTGGCAATTATCATGTCCACATAATTCAATAATAATCCACAGAACTTCTGTCTGTATAATAATTCATTCGAGGAATGTTTTGCTTGTGTCTATCTCGTCAAACATTTATAAAAGCATTTCATGTATTCGCAGTTCAAAATATATTTCAAAAGTATAAATAAAGTAGTTGTAAAAACAGCGCATGTATTCTCAGTCCCAAAAATGTAAAGAGTAAATGGGAATCAAATGAACTCACAATACGATATTTTGTAGTAAAAATATGCATACGATGGAACTGAACAATGCAAGGTTGGTCTCGGATTCACGAACCTATATCATTTATATATATATTAACGTACATAATTGTAATTGAACAAATTATATATATATATATATATATATATATATATATATATATATATATATATATATATATATATATATATATATATATATATATATATATATATATAAATTTATTAGTTATATCATTTTTATCAATAACTTATATGTTTTCTATATTCATTTTATATATTAATGAATTTATTAATGATAATAACAATGATAGTTTTAATAATAAAGGTAATCTTTTAAAAATGTAGATTTTAATGAAAATGATAATTTTTATACTTTTAATAATAAGAATGATAATAATAATAATAATAATAATAATAATAATAGTAATAATAATAATGACTATAATATCTATAATAATAATGTTTTTACTAATAATGATAATAATAATGATATTAATAGTAATAATACTTATTTTAATAGTAAAAATGATATTAATGATAATAATACTAAAACTAATAATACTTATAATAATAATAATAATTATAATACTAGTAATAACAATAATAATAATATTAATAATAATAATAATAATAATAATAATAATAATAATAATAATAATAATAATAATAATAATAATAATAATAATAATAATAATAATAATAATAATAATAATAATAATAAATGATACTTAATACTTGTAATAATAATAATAATAATAAAAATAAAAATAATAATAATAATAATAATAATAATAATAATAATAATAATAATAATAATAATAATAATAATAATAATAATAATAATAATAATAATAATAATAATAATAAAAAGGGCTATCTTAATGTATCCAGGTTTTTGAAAACAAATAAACGTCGCTGCCCAGGCTCGAACCCATGACCTCTCGCTCACCAGCAAACACCTCAAACCATCCCTCCACCCCTTTCTTTTCTGTGTTATAACCCAGAAATATATATATAACCCAATTTCGTTTCTGATTCATCTTATTCCCTCCCCATCAAACATCTCGGCCCAAGATGGAATTTCGGCACAATCAGAACAGTAATTGATCTCGGCCCAACATGAAAGCAATTACTCGATGGCCCAAAGTAAAGAAAAAAAATAACTGGATTTGAAAACCGGTTACTTGTTTCATTTAAGTCCACCGGAATACGTGAGTAAATTAATCGAGGTTTGTGGGGTTAATTGATTTAGGGATTGTCGGCCACAAGGAAAAAGAAAACGTGTCATCATCGTTATTATTTATCAATTCATTATCTTGCTTCATCTTCTTCGTTTCATAATCATCTCCCATCATTATCTTTTGTTAAAAAAATAAAACAGTATTCGATCATCTTCAATAACTAATAAATGGGTTTCGATACAGGTTTTTGAGTTTCGTAAAAGCAGACAGGAAGGAAAAGGAAATGCAGTTGCAGTGTAAGGAATTCGAACAGATACATTTGGTTATAGTTTAAGATTTTGGAGTTGGAATTCGATTTAGCAATAGTAAACATGATCAAAAGGTTAGATGTATAAGTTGCAGCTCTTCCTGGTTCGAAGAAGAAAATAGAAAACAGAAAACTGTAACAGTTGTGGTAACAAGAGGTGGTGATTGGTGGTAAGGGTGATCACGATGGTGGGTTGATAAAACTAGATGATGGTGTGTTGGTGATATTGGATGATGATGGTGGTTGAGCCGAATAAAAAAAATATTCGTGTTGATCATAACAAAAACAGTAAAGTCTGGATTTGGGTTGGACATGATGGTGGTTTCCATTCAGAGTATAGCAGTAACAATTAGTAGTTAGATGATTTGGGGTGGGGTGGTTCCTTGAACGAAACAGGAAGGGAGAAACACAAAGTGATGGTCTTGTGTGATTAATTGGGTCGTAACAGGAAGCAACAAGAGAGGGAGATAATTAAAGAGAGAGAGAGAGAGAGAGAGAGAGAGAGAGAAGAGAGAGATGGCGAGGATGGTTGAACATGGTGGCAGTTTGTAGTATTGTGAGTGATAGAAGTTAAACAGAAAACGAACTCGATCATGTGGTGTAGGTGGCCGGAGTTATATCTCGACAACCAGAAAAAGGAACCGGTTTGGTGATGGTGATTTGTCAAGAAGAAACAACGAAAGTAAAAATGGTGGTTATGGTTTAATGGGTAGTGTTCGATGGTGTTTATCACGGGTGATGGTCTCTCGGATGGTGGTGGCGATGGAAGGGTGTTAGGTTTCTAAAGGTGATGATTGTTGAGGGTGGTGGAAGGGTGCTCCGGTGATGTTGGATGGAGGTTGTATGGTGGTGAGAGATGGTGATCTATTTTTGGTGAAGATGGTTTTGTGGGTTTGTTCATGAAGAAGAGAGGGTGGTGGATGATTGATCATATCTATCTGTATGCTTGATTATGTGGATATATATATATATATATATATATATATATATATATATATATATATATATATATATATATATATATATATATATATATACACACACACACACACATATACACACACACATACACACACACACACACACATAGTTACTCTGTAATATTGATGTAATATTGATTGAGGTATAAGAGTTAGGCAAAAAACAGTAACATAAATATCTTAATTAAACTGTGCGAATAGTAATTAAAACACTTCTCGTGAGGATCGTTTGTATATATGTTACTGACAGTTTTCACGGACAGCTAAATCGTACCCCGTTGTTAAATCAGTGGCGGATAAAAGTCTTCAGAAAAATCTCATATTTTTAAATTAAATAGCTTTATTTATTTTGGTCATTATGGTATAAAATTCAGTCGTTAAATATTAAATAAAATTTACATTAATTATTCTCTCTCAACCCCAAGTAAAATATAAAAAGTTTCAAAATTCAACAAATAGTTCCTAAATACATTTTTAATAAGTCTATAATTTGTAAAACTCATTTTCAGATCATTGTTTATTTTACAATCACATAAGTTCGAATTTAACTTGTTTAATATCAATCGGAACATCAAACGAGTATTACAATCATTAAATATTTATTTGTAATATACTTTATTCATATATAGATATGTTTTAAATAATGATTATTGTAATATCCTATTTTTATTTTATTTCACATAATTACTTATAACAACAACATATAATATTTCAAATTATTATTTATATATACATACACACATATCTATTTACAATTAATTGTTCGTGAGTCGTCGAGAGCAGTCGAAGATCAATTGAATATATGAAACAGTTCAAAATTTTTGAGACTCAAACTAACAGACTTTGCTTATCGTGTCGAAATCATATAAAGATTAAGTTTAAATTTGGTCGAAAATTTTTGAGTCATCACATAGCAAGGTTTAGGTATATCCATTCAATAAATAAATAAATAACTTGTGTAAATTGTATCGTATTTAATAGTATTTTGTAATAAAAATAATAGTATTTCATATACACCTCTGCACACATCAAGTATTTTTGGCGCCGCTGTCGGGGAAAGCGAAACGCTATATAAAAAAAATAGTTTTTAAGGTATTTTTTGTAAAAATATTTTTATATAAGTTTTAAATATTAAAAAAAAATATATATATAAAAAAAGAGAGAAATATATATATATATCTATATTTTTTTAAGTGTTAAATTAAAAAGTTTTTATTTTTGTAGTTACAAAAACTAATAAGTAATTTTTTTGTTAAAATATAAGTTATACTTAAATTATATTTTCTAAAAATTAAAATCAGAAAATAAAAAATCAAAATATAAAAAAATTATATCTGAAACTGCACGAAATTGAACATGCAATCAATCTGAGTCTGCACACTCCGCATGTAGTGACCCGAACTTTTCCACGTTTATATATATTAATTGAGATTGATATTTACATGATTAAATGTTTCCAACATGTTAAGCAATCAAACTTGTTAAGACTTGATTAATTGAAATATGTTTCATATAGACAATTGACCACCCAAGTTGACCGGTGATTCACGAACGTTAAAACTTGTAAAAACTATATGATGACATATATATGGATATATATATATATAGTTAACATGATACTATGATAAGTAAACATATCATTAAGTATATTAACAATGAACTACATATGTAAAAACAAGACTACTAACTTAATGATTTTTAAACGAGACATATATGTAACGATTATCGTTGTAAAGACATTTAATGTATATATATCATATTAAGAGATATTCATACATGATAATATCATGATAATATAATAATTTAAAATCTCATTTGATATTATAAACATTAGGTTAACAACATTTAACAAGATCGTTAACCTAAAGGTTTCAAAACAACACTTACAAGTAACGACTAACGATGACTTAACGACTCAGTTAAAATGTATATACATGTAGTGTTTTAATATGTATTTATACACTTTTGAAAGACTTCAATACACTTATCAAAATACTTCTACTTAACAAAAATGCTTACAATTACATCCTCGTTCAGTTTCATCAACAATTCTACTCGTATGCACCCGTATTCGTACTCGTACAATACACAACTTTTAGATGTATGTACTATTGGTATATACACTCCAATGATCAGCTCTTAGCAGCCCATGTGAGTCACCTAACACATGTGGGAACCATCATTTGGCAACTAGCATGAAATATCTCATAAAATTACAAAAATATGAGTAATCATTCATGACTTATTTACATGAAAACAAAATTACATATCCTTTATATCTAATCCATACACCAACGACCAAAAACACCTACAAACACTTTCATTCTTCAATTTTCTTCATCTAATTGATCTCTCTCAAATTATGTCTTCAAGTTCTAAGTGTTCTTCATAAATTCTACAAGTTCTAGTTACATAAAATCAAGAATACTTTCAAGTTTGCTAGCTCACTTCCAATCTTGTAAGGTGACCATCCAACCTCAAGAAATCTTTGTTTCTTACAGTAGGTTATCATTCTAATTCAAGGTAATAATCATATTCAAACTTTGGTTCAATTTCTATAACTATAACAATCTTATTTCAAGTGATGATCTTACTTGAACTTGTTTTCGTGTCATGATTCTGCTTCAAGAACTTCGAGCCATCCAAGGATCCGTTGAAGCTAGATCCATTTTTCTCTTTTCCAGTAGGTTTATCCAAGGAACTTAAGGTAGTAATGATGTTCATAACATCATTCGATTCATACATATAAAGCTATCTTATTTGAAGGTTTAAACTTGTAATCACTAGAACATAGTTTAGTTAATTCTAAACTTGTTCGCAAACAAAAGTTAATCCTTCTAACTTGACTTTTAAAATCAACTAAACACATGTTCTATATCTATATGATATGCTAACTTAATGATTTAAAACCTGGAAACACGAAAAACACCGTAAAACCGGATTTACGCCGTCGTAGTAACACCGCGGGCTGTTTTGGGTTAAATAATTAAAAACTATGATAAACTTTGATTTAAAAGTTGTTATTCTGAGAAAATGATTTTTATTATGAACATGAAACTATATCCAAAAATTATGGTTAAACTCAAAGTGAAAGTATGTTTTCTAAAATGGTCATCTAGACGTCGTTCTTTCGACTGAAATGACTACCTTTACAAAAACGACTTGTAACTTATTTTTTCGACTATAAACCTATACTTTTTCTGATTAGATTCATAAAATAGAGTTCAATATGAAACCATAGCAATTTGATTCACTCAAAACGGATTTAAAATGAAGAAGTTATGGGTAAAACAAGATTGGATAATTTTTCTCATTTTAGCTACGTGAAAATTGGTAACAAATCTATTCCAACTATAACTTAATCAACTTGTATTGTATATTATGTAATCTTGAGATACCATAGACACGTATACAATGTTTTGACCTATCATGTCGACACATCTATATATATTTCGGAACAACCATAGACACTCTATATGTGAATGTTGGAGTTAGCTATACAGGGTTGAGGTTGATTCCAAAAAATATATAGTTTGAGTTGTGATCAATACTGAGATACGTATACACTGGGTCGTGGATTGATTCAAGATAATATTTATCGATTTATTTCTGTACATCTAACTGTGGACAACTAGTTGTAGGTTACTAACGAGGACAGCTGACTTAATAAACTTAAAACATCAAAATATATTAAAAGTGTTGTAAATATATTTTGAACATACTTTAATATATATGTATATATTGTTATATGTTCGTGAATCAACCAGTGGCCAAGTCTTACTTCCCGACGAAGTAAAAAAATCTGTGAAAGTGAGTTATAGTCCCACTTTTAAAATCTAATATTTTTGGGATGAGAATACATGCAGGTTTTATAAATGATTTACAAAATAGACACAAGTACGTGAAACTACATTCTATGGTTGAATTATCGAAATCGAATATGCCCCTTTTTATTAAGTCTGGTAATCTAAGAATTAGGGAACAGACACCCTAATTGACGCGAATCCTAAAGATAGATCTATCGGGCCCAACAAGCCCCATCCAAAGTACCGGATGCTTTAGTACTTCGAAATTTATATCATATCCGAAGGGTGTCCCGGAATGATGGGGATATTCTTATATATGCATCTTGTTAATGTCGGTTACCAGGTGTTCACCATATGAATTACTTTTATCTCTATGTATGGGATGTGTATTGAAATATGAAATCTTGTGGTCTATTATTATGATTTGATATATATAGGTTAAACCTATAACTCACCAACATTTTTGTTGACGTTTTAAGCATGTTTATTCTCAGGTGATTATTAAGAGCTTCCGCTGTCGCATACTTAAATAAGGACGAGATTTGGAGTCCATGCTTGTATGATATTGTGTAAAAACTGCATTCAAGAAACTTATTTTGTTGTAACATATTTGTATTGTAAACCATTATGTAATGGTCGTGTGTAAACAGGATATTTTAGATTATCATTATTTGATAATCTACGTAAAGCTTTTTAAAACCTTTATCTATGAAATAAAGGTTATGGTTTGTTTTAAAAATGAATGCAGTCTTTGAAAACGTCTCATATAGAGGTCAAAACCTCGCAACGAAATCAATTAATATGGAACGTTTTTAATCAATAAGAACGGGACATTTCAGTTGGTATCCGAGCGTTGGTCTTAGAGAACCAGAATTTTGCATTAGTGTGTCTTATCGAGTTGTTAGGATGCATTAGTGAGTCTGGACTTCGACCGTGTTTACTTGAAAAATGATTGCTTAACAAATTTTGTTGGAAACTATATATTTTTAACATGTGAATATTATGTGATATATTAATCTCTTAACGCGTTTGATATTATGTGATAGATGTCTACCTCTAGAACAAGTCCCATTGACTCACCTAATAATAATGAAGAGTCAAATGTAAATTGGAATGATTCGTGGACTGATTCACAAGTTCCCGAAGAGGAACCGGAAGAAGAGTCGGAACCGGAAGAAGAATCGGAACCGGAAGAAGAATCGGAACCGGATGAAGAAATAGAACCGGTGGGGGAAATAATAAAACGGTTAAGTAAAAGAAAATCCTCAACCAACCGACCAAGGTTAATTATGGTCAATGGTGTTTCCGCCAAGAAAGCAAAATATTGGGAGGATTACCAATTCTCCGATGAATCGGATTCCGACGAGAATTCCGATGATGTTATAGAAATTACCCCAACTGAATTTAAAAAGGCAATAGAAAATAATAAGGGAAAGGGCATAAAAATAGAGAAATCTAATTCCAACCCCGATGAACTTTATATGTATCGTCAACCCCCGAAGTCCTTAAGTTGTAACAATGACCCGGGAACCTCTAAACCACCAGGTTTTTCTAAACCAATGTGGATAACGATGGCTCGTATTAGGGGAACATCATATATCCCTAGAAACTTGGCAAAACGAACTAAAACCGAAGAAGAAGAAATAAGAGAGTCGGAATAAGATAGTTGTATTCGTGTGGTGTAATATAAATAATATAGTGTGCTTATGCTTTATGATATATGTAAAAATTGCTTGTATTAATAAGTATTTTTTTTATGAATCTAACTCTTGTCTATTTTACAGTATAAAAACACAAAATGGATAGACAACTCAATATTTTAAGAGACCTACCCGGAGACATGATTGATGAAATCTTGTCTAGAGTCGATCAGAATTCTTCGGCACAACTATTTAAGGCAAGATCAGTTTGTAAGACATTCGAAGAACGTTCCAAGAATGCCTTGGTTTATAAAAGGCTTTCGTTCGAAAGATGGGGGATATCACATTGGGAAATCCATAAGTTACGATGTGTTTACTTTGATGCATATATTGCGGGGAACCCAAATGCTATTTTACGCAATGGGTTAAGAAATTATTTTGACTCAATATATCCGAATATTGGACTTCGTGATTTAGAAAAAGCGGCTAACATGCAACATAAAGAAGCATGTTATGCTTACGGATTAGTAATGTTCGCTTCTCACCAAAGTGAGAACAAGAACATCGAGCTACAACTATTAAACAAAATGTTCCCACAAGTGACGGAGTCGGTAATTGGGGTAAGAAATGAGGTTTTTAGATTGTTACGGGACTGTTGGACATTACGTAACCCTCGTCCCTTTGACGACGTTACAACACGCTGTCTTATCAATGGCCATAACAGTTATGTTCCACAAGACTAAGGATGGGAAGTAATCCTAGTAAAACCAGAATGCATGACTTGTTTCTGGACGTATGAATTACGTGTCTTTATTGCCTTTGCTGAACGACTTGTGTACTAGCTAGAATTATCTTCACAACCATCTTGTATCAAATTTATTGTGTGCTATATTTCATGATATATGTAAAATAAGCGGTATTGTAAGTTTGTAAAATATTGTGTAAAAGTTTGAATGCGAAATATTATTATAATCAGTTTTTCATATAGAATTGTAGTAGTTGAATTGTATATTAGCTATTAAGTATGAACTTAACGGGTAGGTACTACCCGCATTTAAACTTATAAAACGCTAATATGAAGAAAAAGCATTTATAAATGAGTTCATATTATGCTACGAAATACTATTAACTACTCTTAATATTCTGTATGATTAACTTGTTCCATTTGACTATTTTGAAGGAAATGGCACCGACTACTCGACACACCGTGAATATGAATGAAGAGGAATTTCGTACTTTTCTAGCTTCAAACATAGCCGCAGTACAGGCTGCGCTACATACCAACAATAACCTTGGATCTAGCAGTACATGAAATCGTGTAGGATGCACCTACAAAGAATTCACTGCCTGCAAACCTTTGGAATTTGATGGAACCGAAGGACCGATCGGATTGAAAAGGTGGACTGAGAAGGTCGAATCGGTGTTTGCCATAAGTAAGTGTACTGAAGAGGACAAAGTGAAGTACGCTACGCATACCTTCACAGGTTCTGCGTTAACATGGTGGAATACCTATCTAGAGCAAGTGGGACAAGACGATGCGTACGCACTACCGTGGTCAGCATTCAAGCACTTGATGAACGAGAAGTACCGTCCCAGAACCGAGGTCAATAAGCTCAAGACAGAACTTAGAGGGTTACGAACCCAAGGATTTGATATTACCACGTACGAAAGACGATTCACAGAATTGTGCCTATTCTGTCCGGGAGCATTCGAAGATGAGGAAGAGAAGATCGACGCGTTTGTGAAAGGATTACAAGAAAGAATCCAAGAAGATATAAGTTCACACGAGCCCGCCTCCATACAACAGGCATGTAGAATGGCTCACAAACTAGTGAACCAGATTGAAGAAAGAATTAAAGAACAGACTGCTGAAGAGGCCAATGTGAAGCAAGTCAAAAGAAAGTGGGAGGAAAATGGTGATAAGAATCACCAATACAACAACAACAGCAATTACAACAATAATCGTAACAATTATCCCAACAATCGCAACATCAATCGCAACTACAACAAACGACCCAACAACAACAACAACAACAACAACAACAACAACAACAACTACAATAATCATCCCAACAACAATAATAACCGCAACAACAACAACAATCAGAAGCAGCTATACCAAAGGTGTGAAAAGTATCACTCGGGGTTCTGCACCAAATTTTGCAACAAGTGTAAAAGAAATGGTCATAGCGCGGCGAAGTGTGAGGTCTACGGACCAGGGGTTAAAAGAACGAAAAGAACAAATGGTGTCGGAACGAGTAATGGCGGAGCAAGTAGTGTCGGAGCAAGTTATGCCAATGTAGTTTGTTATAAATGTGGAAAACCGGGCCACATTATTAGAAATTACCCGAACCAGGAGAACACGAATGGACAAGGCCGCGGAAGAGTTTTCAATATTAATGCGGCAGAGGCACAGGAAGACCCGGAGCTTGTTACGGGTACGTTTCTTATTGACAATAAATCTGCTTACGTTTTATTTGATTCAGGTGCGGATAGAAGCTATATGAGTAGAGATTTTTGTGCTAAATTAAGTTGTCCATTGACGCCTTTGGATAGTAAATTTTTACTCGAATTAGCAAATGGTAAATTAATTTCAGCAGATAATATATGTCGGAATCGAGAAATTAAACTGGTAAGCGAAACATTTAAGATTGATTTGATACCAGTAGAGTTAGGGAGTTTTGATGTGATAATCGGTATGGACTGGTTGAAAGAAGTGAAAGCAGAGATCGTTTGTTACAAAAATGCAATTCGCATTATACGAGAAAAAGGAAAACCCTTAATGGTGTACGGAGAAAAGGGCAACACGAAGCTACATCTTATTAGTAATTTGAAGGCACAAAAACTAATAAGAAAAGGTTGCTATGCTGTTCTAGCACACGTCGAGAAAGTACAAACTGAAGAAAAGAGCATCAATGATGTTCCCATTGCAAAAGAATTTCCCGATGTATTTCCAAAAGAATTACCGGGATTACCCCCACATCGATCCGTTGAATTTCAAATAGATCTTGTACCAGGAGCTGCACCAATAGCTCGTGCTCCTTACAGACTCGCACCCAGCTAGATGAAAGAACTGCAAAGCCAATTACAAGAACTTTTAGAGCGTGGTTTCATTCGACCAAGCACATCACCGTGGGGAGCTCCTGTTTTGTTTGTCAAGAAGAAAGATGGTACATTCAGGTTGTGTATCGACTACCGAGAGTTGAACAAACTTACCATCAAGAACTGCTACCCACTACCGAGAATCGACGACTTATTTGATCAACTACAAGGCTCGTCTATTTATTCAAAGATTGACTTACGTTCCGGGTATCATCAAATGCGGGTGAAAGAAGATGATATTCCAAAGACTGCTTTCAGAACACGTTACGGTCATTACGAGTTTATGGTCATGCCGTTTGGTTTAACTAATGCACCAGCTGTGTTCATGGACCTTATGAACCGAGTGTGTGGACCATACCTTGACAAGTTTGTCATTGTTTTCATTGATGACATACTTATTTACTCAAAGAATGACCAAGAACACGGTGAACATTTGAGAAAGGTGTTAGAAGTATTGAGGAAGGAAGAATTGTACGCTAAGTTTTCAAAGTGTGCATTTTGGTTGGAAGAAGTTCAATTCCTCGGTCACATAGTGAACAAAGAAGGTATTAAGGTGGATCCGGCAAAGATAGAAACTGTTGAAAAGTGGGAAACCCCGAAAACTCCGAAACACATACGCCAGTTTTTAGGACTAGCTGGTTACTACAGAAGGTTCATCCAAGACTTTTCCAGAATAGCAAAACCCTTGACTGCATTAACGCATAAAGGGAAGAAATTTGAATGGAATGATGAACAAGAGAAAGTGTTTCAATTATTGAAGAAAAAGCTAACTACGGCACCTATATTGTCATTGCCCGAAGGGAATGATGATTTTGTGATTTATTGTGACGCATCAAAGCAAGGTCTCGGTTGTGTAATAATGCAACGAACGAAGGTGATTGCTTATGCTTCTAGACAATTTAAGATTCACGAACAAAATTATACGACGCATGATTTGGAATTAGGCGCGGTTGTTTTTGCATTAAAGACTTGGAGGCACTACTTATATGGGGTCAAAAGTATTATATATACCGACCACAAAAGTCTTCAACACATATTTAATCAGAAACAACTGAATATGAGGCAGCGTAGGTGGATTGAATTATTGAATGATTACGACTTTGAGATTCGTTACCACCCGGGGAAGGCAAATGTGGTAGCCGATGCCTTGAGCAGGAAGGATAGAGAACCCATTCGAGTAGAATCTATGAATATAATGATTCATAATAACCTTACTACTTAAATAAAGGAGGCGCAACAAGGAGTTTTAAAAGAGGGAAATTTAAAGGATGAAATACCCAAAGGATCGGAGAAGCATCTTAATATTCGGGAAGACGGAACCCGGTATAGGGCTGAAAGGATTTGGGTACCAAAATTTGGAGATATGAGAGAAATGGTACTTAGAGAAGCTCATAAAACCAGATACTCAATACATCCTGGAACGGGGAAGATGTACAAGGATCTTAAGAAACATTTTTGGTGGCTGGGTATGAAAGCTGATGTTGCTAAATACGTAGGAGAATGTTTGACGTGTTCTAAGGTCAAAGCTGAGTATCAGAAACCATCAGGTCTACTTCAACAACCCGAAATCCCGGAATGGAAATGGGAAAACATTACCATGGATTTCATCACTAAATTGCCAAGGACTGCAAGTGGTTTTGATACTATTTGGGTAATAGTTGATCGTCTCACCAAATCAGCACACTTCCTGCCAATAAGAGAAGATGACAAGATGGAGAAGTTAGCACGACTGTATTTGAAGGAAGTCGTCTCCAGACATGGAATACCAATCTCTATTATCTCTGATAGGGATGGCAGATTTATTTCAAGATTCTGGCAGACATTACAGCAAGCATTAGGAACTCGTCTAGACATGAGTACTGCCTATCATCCACAAACTGATGGGCAGAGCGAAAGGACGATACAAACGCTTGAAGACATGCTACGAGCATGTGTTATTGATTTCGGAAATAGTTGGGATCGACATCTACCGTTAGCAGAATTTTCCTACAACAACAGCTATCATTCAAGCATTAAGATGGCGCCGTTTGAAGTACTTTATGGTAAAAAGTGCAGGTCTCCGATTTGTTGGAGTGAAGTGGGGGATAGACAGATTACGGGTCTGGAGATTATACAAGAAACTACCGAGAAGATCATCCAAATTCAACAACGGTTGAAAACCGCCCAAAGTCGACAAAAGAGCTACGCTGACATTAAAAGAAAAGATATAGAATTTGAAATTGGAGAGATGGTCATGCTTAAAGTTGCACCTTGGAAAGGCGTTGTTCGATTTGGTAAACGAGGAAAATTAAATCCAAGGTATATTGGACCATTCAAGATTATTGATCGTGTCGGACCAGTAGCTTACCGACTTGAGTTACCTCAACAACTCGCGGCTGTACATAACACTTTCCACGTCTCGAATTTGAAGAAATGTTTTGCTAAAGAAGATCTCACTATTCCGTTAGATGAAATCCAAATCAACGAAAAACTTCAATTCATCGAAGAACCCGTCGAAATAATGGATCGTGAGGTTAAAAGACTTAAGCAAAACAAGATACCAATTGTTAAGGTTTGATGGAATGCTCGTAGAGGACCCGAGTTCACCTGGGAGCGTGAAGATCAGATGAAGAAGAAATACCCGCATCTATTTCCAGAATATTCGTCAACACCTTCAACAGCTTAAAATTTCGGGACGAAATTTATTTAACGGGTAGGTACTTTAGTGACCCGAACTTTTCCATGTTTATATATATATTAATTGAGATTGATATTTACATGATTAAATGTTTCCAACATGTTAAGCAATCAAACTTGTTAAGACTTGATTAATTGAAATATGTTTCATATAGACAATTGACCACCCAAGTTGACCGGTGATTCACGAACGTTAAAACTTGTAAAAACTATATGATGACATATATATGGATATATATATAGTTAACATGATACTATGATAATTAAACATATCATTAAGTATATTAACAATGAACTACATATGTAAAAACAAGACTACTAACTTAATGATTTTTAAACGAGACATATATGTAACGATTATCGTTGTAAAGACATTTAATGTATATATATCATATTAAGAGATATTCATACATGATAATATCATGATAATATAATAATTTAAAATCTCATTTGATATTATAAACATTGGGTTAACAACATTTAACAAGATCGTTAACCTAAAGGTTTCAAAACAACACTTACATGTAACGACTAACGATGACTTAACGACTCAGTTAAAATGTATATACATGTAGTGTTTTAATATGTATTTATACACTTTTGAAAGACTTCAATACACTTATCAAAATACTTCTACTTAACAAAAATGCTTACAATTACATCCTCGTTCAGTTTCATCAACAATTCTACTCGTATGCACCCGTATTCGTACTCGTACAATACACAGCTTTTAGATGTATGTACTATTAGTATATACACTCCATTGATCAGCTCTTAGCAGCCCATGTGAGTCACCTAACACATGTGGGAACCATCATTTGGCAACTAGCATGAAATATCTCATAAAATTACAAAAATATGAGTAATCATTCATGACTTATTTACATGAAAACAAAATTACATATCCTTTATATCTAATCCATACACCAACGACCAAAAACACCTACAAACACTTTCATTCTTCAATTTTCTTCATCTAATTGATCTCTCTCAAGTTCTATCTTCAAGTTCTAAGTGTTCTTCATAAATTCTACAAGTTCTAGTTACATAAAATCAAGAATACTTTCAAGTTTGCTAGCTCACTTCCAATCTTGTAAGGTGATCATCCAACCTCAAGAAATCTTTGTTTCTTACAGTAGGTTATCATTCTAATACAAGGTAATAATCATATTCAAACTTTGGTTCAATTTCTATAACTATAACAATCTTATTTCAAGTGATGATCTTACTTGAACTTGTTTTCGTGACATGATTCTGCTTCAAGAACTTCGAGCCATCCAAGGATCCGTTGAAGCTAGATCCATTTTTCTCTTTTCCAGTAGGTTTATCCAAGGAACTTAAGGTAGTAATTATGTTCATAACATCATTCGATTCATACATATAAAGCTATCTTATTCGAAGGTTTAAACTTGTAATCACTAGAACATAGTTTAGTTAATTCTAAACTTGTTCGCAAACAAAAGTTAATCCTTCTAACTTGACTTTTAAAATCAACTAAACACATGTTCTATATCTATATGATATGCTAACTTAATGATTTAAAACCTGGAAACACGAAAAACACCGTAAAACCGGATTTACGCCGTCGTAGTAACACCGCGGGCTGTTTTGGGTTAATTAATTAAAAACTATGATAAACTTTGATTTAAAAGTTGTTATTCTGAGAAAATGATTTTTATTATGAACATGAAACTATATCCAAAAATTATGGTTAAACTCAAAGTGAAAGTATGTTTTCTAAAATGGTCATCTAGACGTCGTTCTTTCGACTGAAATGACTACCTTTACAAAAATGACTTGTAACTTATTTTTCCGACTATAAACCTATACTTTTTCTGATTAGATTCATAAAATAGAGTTCAATATGAAACCATAGCAATTTGATTCACTCAAAACGGATTTAAAATGAAGAAGTTATGGGTAAAACAAGATTGGATAATTTTTCTCATTTTAGCTACGTGAAAATTGGTAACAAATCTATTCCAACTATAACTTAATCAACTTGTATTATATATTATGTAATCTTGAGATACCATAGACACGTATACAATGTTTCGACCTATCATGTCGACACATCTATATATATTTCGGAACAACCATAGACACTCTATATGTGAATGTTGGAGTTAGCTATACAGGGTTGAGGTTGATTCCAAAATATATATAGTTTGAGTTGTGATCAATACTGAGATACGTATACACTGGGTCGTGGATTGATTCAAGATAATATTTATCGATTTATTTCTGTACATCTAACTGTGGACAACTAGTTGTAGGTTACTAACGAGGACAGCTGACTTAATAAACTTAAAACATCAAAATATATTAAAAGTGTTGTAAATATATTTTGAACATACTTTGATATATATGTATATATTGTTATAGGTTCGTGAATCAACCAGTGGCCAAGTCTTACTTCCCGACGAAGTAAAAAAATTTGTGAAAGTGAGTTATAGTCCCACTTTTAAAATCTAATATTTTTGGGATGAGAATACATGCAGGTTTTATAAATGATTTACAAAATAGACACAAGTACGTGAAACTACATTCTATGGTTGAATTATCGAAATCGAATATGCCCCTTTTTATTAAGTCTGGTAATCTAAGAATTAGGGAACAGACACCCTAATTAACGCGAATCCTAAAGATAGATCTATCGGGCCCAACAAGCCCCATCCAAAGTACCGGATGCTTTAGTACTTCGAAATTTATATCATATCCGAAGGGTGTCCCGGAATGATGGGGATATTCTTATATATGCATCTTGTTAATGTCGGTTACCAGGTGTTCACCATATGAATGACTTTTATCTCTATGTATGGGATGTGTATTGAAATATGAAATCTTGTGGTCTATTATTATGATTTGATATATATAGGTTAAACCTATTGATGTCGTACGAGGTGTATATAAAATAGTTTATATTTTACTAGGAAAAACTATTAAATACGATACAATTTTCCACAAGATATTTATTTATTTATAGAATGGATATACTTAAACCTTGCTACAACACTTATAGGCAGTGTACCTAATCGTACAGTAGTGTAGTTTTTAGTAAGTCCGGTTCGTTCCACAGGGAAATCTTTAAACAAAGCTCAACGCTATATTAGTTTACTTTTATAAAAATACAAATATATATATAAGTAATATTATTATTATAAAGGGGGGTTTTTACCGTTTAATGACCGGTTTGTCGATTTTAAAACTTTAGTCGCAGTTAAAACCTAATGTAAAATATTAAATAAATACAAGACTTAAATTAAAGCGTAAAGTAAATAACGATAATGAAATTGCGAATAATAAAAATGCGATAAAATAAAATTGCGATAATTAAAAAGTACGATAATTAAAAGTGCGATTAAATAACAATAAATAAAAGTGCGATAATTAGAAGTGCAATTAAATATAAAATAAAGGAAATTAAATATGAAATAAAAGAATTATGCTTATTTAAACTTCCGTAATCATGATGTTTGACGTGTTGATTTTAGTTTTATGCCCATGGGTTAATTGTCCTTTGTCCTGGATTATTCAATATGTCCGTCTGGTTTTTGTCCATAACAGTCCATCAGTCATAAATATAAATTGCAAGTGTCCTTGTCAAATTATTATTATACCCGAAGTTAAATATTCCAACTAATTGGGGATTCGAATTGTAACAAGGTTTTAATACTTTGTTTAATGAATACACCAGGTTATCGACTGCGTGTAAACCAAGGTTTTACTACTTTGTTAACAATTACACCAATTACCCTTGAATGTAATTTCACCCCTGTTTTAATTATTCTAGTTTCTATTAATCCATTCCCGTGTCCGGTTAAATGAACGATTATTCGTACATATAAATACCCCGCCCATCGTATCCGATCTAGTGTATATGGTAATTTATAGGGACGCCCAATTGTAAATCTTTATATTAACATTAACAAACTTTCATTTAGTTAAACAAATATAAAGCCCATTAATAGCCCATAGTCTAATTTCTACAAGTGTCGTTCTTTTGTCCAAACCCCAATTATGGTACAAAGCCCAATTACCCAATTTTAGTAATTAGCCCAACATCATGATTACTTCGTTTTAAATAAGCATAATAATAACTTAGCTACGAGACATTAATGTAAAAAGGTTGAACATAACTTACAATGATTAAAAATAGCGTAGCGTTACACGGACAGAATTTCGACTTACACCCTTACAACATTCGCTAACATACCCTTATTATTAGGATTTAAAATTAAAATTAAAATTAAAATATAAAATATATATATATATTACGTATATATTGAGAGAGAGATAGATATTATATGTTATAACTCGACAGAAAACTGGCTTTATATAGGACCTGACCAGCATTTTCACTCCATGCGACTCGCATGGATTTTGTGCCTCTGGCCATGCGAGTCGCATGGCCACCCTGGATCCAGCCAAATTTCTTTGTTTTCTTCTTGCCGACGTAATATAATAATAATATATAATATAATATATAATTATATATAATTATATATATATTATATTATATTCTTGTGCATAGTAGACTAGATATTTTTGGTCCGTTGCGTCGGGCGTTTCTTCTTGGCTCAGGTCCCGGTTCCGGATTTTCGGACGTCTTCGCGTATTATTTTATATCGTATACTTTGCGTCTTGTAACTTGTACTCTTGTCATTTTGAGACGTTCCTCATCAATATTTTGAACCTTTTTAGTTGTATCTTGTACTTTTTAGCTCTTTGGACCTTTTTGTCTTCAATTTGTCGAATCTGCCTTTTGTCTTCACTTTTTAATATTTAAACGAATATTGCTTGTAAATCGAACAATACCAACTAAAATCTTGTCTTTCTTGGGGAATAATGCTATAAAATATATGTTCCTTTTTAGCCTTATCAATATCCCCACACTTGAGCGTTGCTTGTCCTCAAGCAATACAGTCTTGAAACACTTGAATCACTTCTTTATTCTTCACACTTTGTACATCAGTGACTTCAATACGGCGGTATGAACAATGGTAGTAACGATGTGGTTTACAGTCCCACATGACTATAAAAATTTAGATCCATTAAGGAAATTGGATCTTTATGAAAACATTTGATTTTTTTGAAAATTAAATCTAGTTTTTACCCTAGATAAGTTTTCCGGAATAACCCTTTACCGGTGTTTGCAAAATCTTTTTGTGGGTTTGGTGGGTTTCAGATTTGAAAATTTTAGCTCAAAACTTGCGGTTTTGTGTCACCCACTTGCTAACCTTGTATTTGGAAAGCAACACGTCCAGTTTACTTGTCCCGTATATTACCTTTCGGTAAACTACCGTCCGGTTGTAAAGGAAAGCGTTGAACAAGCAACTGTTAAGGCAATGTCCCGTGACATGCTTTTGATTATGGTTTATAACGTGTCGGACGCAATTACTATCCTTGGTAGGAGCGATAGTAAAGATCATCCTATGATTTTTCGGTCTGGCACAAGGTCCTGTCTCCGACCATGCTATGCAACCACCGTTCTTACGGTTGACACCCGATTTAGTTCAGGTGACCTAATGAATTCCAGGTGAATTCCTAGGATTTTACGTTCAATGGTAATGAACGCATTGAAAATGGTTTTTCAGAAAACAAATCGGTTTGTATTTTTGATCAAAATATTTTCTCGTTCAAGCTCGAGTTTAGATATCATTGAATTCCATGAGTTTGAATTCTCAATCTTTAAGGTCAATCTCAAGGATTGAGTAATATCAGTCTTAAAAGCTGATTTTTAATCTTTAAGGAGATTATCCTTTCTGGGGATCTGATTCATTAGTCTTATCAAGCTAATTTGCACGGTGCCCCCCCATTGTACGAGATAAATCCTTCTCATGGTTAGGATAAATCTGACCACTTGGCGACCCTGTTTGATGCTGAGGTCCGTAGATTTCCAGCTGATTTTAGTGATGACTTTTCTAGATTTTTCGTCAACCTACAGCTGGTCTGGACGACAACTTCTTGTCCTAAATCAAGAAGCGCGTGTCTTTTTCGGAAGACTTTACTTCCTTTTAAATGATGGAATTGATTCATCGTGTAGATCCATCTCTTCTTTTCTTTCATCGGGTAAAACAGTTTAGTTTAGTTCAAAGCAAAAGTATTTTCAGTTATTTGTTACAGATATATGTGACATATGTTTAAAATAACTTGGTAAATTTTCCCCACACTTGGCTTTTATTTTCCTTTTTATCGTCCTCTATTCCATTTTAAATGAATTTTAACATTTTAGTTTGTTTCTCAATTTATGTCCTTTCCGAGGTAACAATAATTTCGGTGTTAAAACCTAGTTTTATCGTTCATAAATATGTATAAACATGATTTGAATTCATTTAATTGAAAATTTTAAAAAATTTTACTAGAATTAGGTAGTTAGTATATAAGACTAGGGCTGTTCCTTGTTATCAGAGAGCACTAGATTCTAATACAACTACTGCTTTACTAGTATTTTTAATGGTAACCAAGTGTTTAATATAAAAATTTTAAAATCCGAAAGAATTTAACCCCTTCCCACACTTAAGATCTTGCAATGCCCTTATTTGCAAGAAATCAGTAACAATTTAAATTATTGAGGGTGATTTATGTGAAAATGATTAAATTTTTACCAAAGTTTCCAAATATATTGGCGTTTGTTTGCTGAATGATAAATGGTGCACGTCATTTGTTCATTCCGTCTTGTTGTTATTTCACATATATTTTGCATCATTGTCGTCAAAATTACTTGCTTTTGCTGAACTTAATGCCAGTCTTTGAAAACGCGTTGTTTTACCCAGTTTTGTGCATAAAATAGAATACATACAATACAAATATAATCATACATGCAATTTGAAATGGAACTTTGGCATCCCACTTTCAAACTATAAGAAAAATATTAGTACACAATAATAAGAATATCAAACATTACATAAACGTAATAAAATGTTAAGTGTTTAAAATAAAAATAAAAATTACCAACTTATCTCTACTGATCAGGAGGTGGGTTAGGAGGAAAATTAGGATATGGATCCCAATTCATGTTCGCGTCCGGGTTCCATGGCTGATTATAGGTGAACTGGTATGCTGCGTCATAATCATATGAATCATAGGGTGGTCTCATTTCTGGCTGATGTGCGGGATAGTATGCGGGTCGGGTCGGATAATACATCTCGCCAGGCTGCAACTGGCTTATAATTTGGCGCTGATGATAATCCCATCGGCCATGCTCTCGTTGCCGGGAATGCTCGTAGTCATTCCGAAGTTGCCATGCCTCGTACTGCATATGACTATCATAGTTCGTCATGTATTCATCCTCCATACGAACGCCTAAATCAAGAGCAGTCTCCCGAACAACTCCTATAATGTTGTTCGCCTCTTCCATTTCGTCATCCGAACCTCTTTCTACCTGTCGCTGAGGTCCCTCGTATCGATATACCCGACCACGTCTCATCAATAATACCCTTGCACCGTGATAAAGGTTTGAACTTATAGTTTCACCTTCGTCCTCTATTTCGTTCATTGGACCCCCTTGGTGCTTATCCACACCTAAATACTCTCCAATGAGAGTAATGAAAATACCACCACCTATAATACTCCCCGATTTCATCCCCGAAACTACATTAGCGAGATAATAACCAACACAATAGGGAATGTTAACGAAACTCCTCGGGTCTCTAATACACTTGAGGTAGAACAAATCGTTTACGGTCAATTTCTCTTTATTCTTACCCCTTTGTGTAATTGTGTTTGCTAAGAATCTATGAATCACCCGGAGTTCAGCTCTATCTATATCTAAGTATGTATGATTTCCACTGGCGTGAAATTCATTAAAGTGGGACATACGCCTCCAGACGGCGTTAATATCAAATTCCCTATCTATCCTTTCTCCTTGGGCAATCAGGCTATTACAGTCGGGGCTCAAAAGTTCAGCAGGGGTGTAAATCTGTAAGGCCCTGGCTAAATCTATCATGGACATTCTGTACATGCGTCCACCTAACAGAAATCTAATAAAGCTTCTATCATCTATCCTCCTAACATCACTGTTTAACTTAATAGTACTAAGTAATTCTATACACCATTCCCTATATATGGTTCTACGAATTGAAAATAGGCGCATCCAATCGTTAAACTGAGAATTACCATACCTTTGCACCAATAATTCCCGAATCGGTTCGGCAAGGTCAACTGTTTCCAAAGGTACCCAGTCAATTGCCCTTGGCATTTCAACAACCTTAAAGTAGAGAATGTGCATGTTCTTTTGATAATCTGGATACTCTATCCAACATCGATCAAATCTCAGATTTGGGTGTAACTGATCTTCATTAATGTCTAAGCTCAGAATCATTTGATGTGGAGCGAATTGACGAAACTGATTCATGAATAATTGATCTTGATCGTGATATGGAATATGTTGATCCTCATGTTATTCTTCTTCTTGTTGCATATGTTGTTCTTGTTCATAAAACATTTCCGGTTCGGGCTCTGGTTGTCTGGACGATGATGCACCGTCCGTATCTGTATTTCTCTGCAAAACACATTAAACACAAAATTTGTGCATCCAAATATGCATTAGTGTTAGCAAAATAATAACTTGAAACAATTATGATGACATGTTCAATTCATAACACATTTTATACACATTTTCTTAACAATAACAATTCTACACTTTTACATACGAAAATGTGTACAATGTTTTATCACATTTAAACTCTTAAACATGTCAACAATAATCATTATAGCAATTAAACACTTGTTACATGGCATTCAAATCAAACTAGTGCTCATTTTCATATTTTTGTCAAGTCTACACTTTGTCAAATAAGCATATACGAAAAATGTACATCAAGTTCATAAGCATTTATCTCAAATAACATGCCAAAATAATCACTACTAGCAATGAAACAAGTTTAAAATGGCCTTTACATTAAATTATCCAAGTTCATGAATTTTTTAGACTTAAAAAGTCTACTTTAATTCTCAAAAACATGTTTAGGCTCAAAGTTTGGATCAATTAACTACCTAAACATGTTACACTACTTAATTTAGCAACAATTCATGACAAAAATCGGCCATAACCTGTTTATATCAAAAAGCCCCAAATTGCTCAAGAACACAAACCCTAGATTCTTAAAAATTTGAAGTTTTTAGCTTCAATTCATGTTAAATAGCTTCTATCTAGGATATGCATGCATAATATAACATCAATTTAAGTCTAATTACACTAGAAATTAACAAAATCAAAATATAAAATTTCTAGCTCAAGAACACAAAAAATTCGAATTTAAAGAGATTAGGGGTGAAATCTTTACCTTTCTCCTGAAGGGGTTGAGACTACTGAATCTAGGCATGATTATTGTGAAATTTTTGCAAGAAATTTGGTGAAAATTGGTGAAAAATTGAGAGAGTTTGGGAGGTTTTCGTATGTGTTTGTGTGTGTATTGTGAGAGACAGAAGCAGATTCGCTGGATAAATGATTCTGACCAGATTTCTTTAGCCATGCGAGTCGCATGGTTTCCTGCCCATCCCCATGCGAGTCGCATGGGGTTAAATTCCAGGTATTTTTTTTTTTTTTTTTTTTTTATTAAAACCTTAAACTTTTAAAACATAAAATTTAATAAAATTTTAAAAATTTTGTTTCTTTTTAAGACGAGGTCGTTTCGGGACGATGCCCTAATCCGTCCTTCGACAAAATTTTAAAATTTGTCAATTTCAAGCAATTGTTTTAAAAGCTTAGATTTTTGGATTTTTTTAATTTTTTTGGCATACTTTAAATCAATAAGATTAAAAATAATGATAATAAAAGTTCTCGTCCCTCCCTCGGGTAAAGCAATTTCGGTTCAAAGACCTAGTCTTCAACTTACGACGAATTTTAAAAATCATATTTTTAACTTAATGAGATAAAGTAAATTTTTTGTTTTTAAATTCACACAACTTAAATATAAAATTCAAAATTAATATTAAAAATTCACACCAAACTCAAAATTTGAAATGCATAAAATTAAAAATTCATATTTTAAAAATTAAAAATTCACACCAACTTTAATTTAAAAATTTATAAATTTATATCAAACTTATATTAATTTTTTCAAATATTTACAATATATTGTTTTTACAAAGTTTACAATATTAATTTAAGATTTATATTAATTTTAAAAACATGGTAAAAATAAAATTAAAAATCTTTTTGTCTTTTTATCCCACTTTAATCAATCAAATATTATCAAAAATATGCGCCCCTCTTTTCGGTAAAGTAATTTCGGTTCCAAGACCTAATTTAACTCATGACGAATTTTTGAAATATTTTGGGTTGATTGATTAAAGATATTTATACCTTAAGAATAAACGTTAAATTTCGCAGTGATGTAATAAATTTTTGAACGTTATCAATAATTTCGGTCGCCAAACCTAATTTTATTCAATACCAATTTAATACTTTTTAGCGAACAAATTAGCGTTTATTATCAAAAGGTTAAAAATAAAAATAAAAATAAAAACTGTACAGACATACCTGTGGAATAGATTTCTTAGTTATATGATCTATTCCATTCATAAGATAGTCGGTTTAATTGATTTTCCATGGCTGTATAGGCGTAACCTCGAGCATTCAGTGTCTTTTCTTCTAAACATATGAACGGTCCGTCTCTGCATAAAGTAACAAATTCGGTATTTGAATAGGTTTGATTATTGGAACATTTACCTCCATGTGACCATTTTCCGCATTTGTGACATCGTTCTAGGTGTCGTGCTCTTCTTTTCGCTGCGGATTTTGATTTTCCTTTACCAAATTGTAACTTATTATCTTCGCATCTGGATCCTTTTCTAACTCCGTCCATTCTTTCTCTGATTACTGATACTAATTCACTCGGGAGTATATCATTATTTCTTTTAGTTATCAAAGCGTGTAGCATTAGACCATGGTTTAGTTCACAGGCAGTCTTCATTTCGTAAAAACCTAAAAAAAATAAAAATTCAGAATGGGGGGAGAAGACTAGTTCTTTAGGGTCTGCTAGGGAAAGACCATACGTGTTCCATTTTCGAGAACTACACGAAAACAGACAATCTAACTCTAACAGTAATACATATTATCCTTTAAAGACTTGATTCTCCCCGCACTTAGTTAGCTGTGGTGTCGAAATTGTGATTAACTTCGTTGTCAACTTCCATCGGACCATGTATGTAATGTTTAACTCTATGACCATTAACTTTAAATTCAATCCCATTTGAATTTATCAATTCTATCGTTCCGTATGGGAAAACTCTTTTGACTATGAATGGTCCAGACCATCTTGATTTCAATTTTCCAGGAAATAGCTTGAATCGTGAATTGAAAAGAAGAACTCTGTCTCCTTCTTTAAATTCTTTTGAACTTCTGATTCTTTTATCATGCCATTTCTTCGTTCTTTCTTTATAGATTAACGAATTTTTGTATGCTTCATGTCTTAATTCTTCTAATTCGTTTAGTTGACTTAATCGTAGACGTCCGGCTTCATGTAAATCAAGATTACATGTCTTCAAAGCCCAAAATGCGTTGTGTTCAATTTCTACTGGAAGATGACATGCTTTTCCATAAACAAGTCTAAAAGGTGTGGTTCCAATTGGAGTTTTGTAGGCTGTTCTAAAAGCCCAGAGTGCATCCTCCAATTTAATGGACCATTCCTTCGAATTTGATCCTACGGTTTTCTCTAGAATACGTTTTAAAGCTCGGTTGGTATTTTCAACTTGTCCACTTGTTTGTGGATGATATGCGGTGGAGATTTTATGAGTTACTCCATATCTTTTAAGAACTTTCTCAAGTTGATTATTACAAAAATGAGTTCCCCGATCACTTATTAAAGCTTTCGGTGTTCCAAACCTTGCAAAAAGACGTTTTAAAAAGTTGACTACAACTCGTGCATCGTTAGTTGGGAGAGCTTGTGCTTCCGCCCATTTAGATACATAATCAATGGCTACGAGTATATATAGATTATTATGAGATTTTGGAAATGGACCCATAAAGTCAATACCCCAAATGTCAAATACTTCACATACTTGGATGACATTTTGTGGCATTTCATCACGTTGACTTATTTTTCCGGCCCTTTGACATGCATCACAGGATTTGCAAAGAAGGTGTGCGTCTTTGTAAATTGTAGGCCAATAAAATCCAGCTTCATAAACTTTTCTTGCTGTTAGTTGAGGCCCATAATGCCCTCCTGTTGGTCCTGTGTGACAATGGTTTAAAATTTTACTAGCTTCATCTCCAAATACACATCGGCGTATTATTCCATCGGGACAACTTTTAAACAGATGTGGATCTTCCCAGAAATAGTGTTTTATATCACTGAAGAATTTCTTTCGTTTTTGGTACGATAATCCTTTTTCAAGGAATCCACAAACTAAGTAGTTTGCATAGTCTGCAAACCATGGGATTTCTTTATAATCTATCTTCAATAGATATTCATCAGGAAAGTTGTCTTGTATGGCCGATTCATTTAGAACTTCTAATTCGGGATTTTCAAGACGAGAAAGATGATCAGCGGCGAGATTTTCTGCTCCTCTTTTATCTCGGATTTCAATATCAAACTCTTGTAAGAGTAAGATCCAACGGATTAATCTTGGTTTAGCATCTTGTTTTGAAAATAGGTATCTAAGAGCAGAATGGTCGGTATAGACCACCGTTTTTGCTAGAACGAGATATGATCGAAATTTGTCAAAAGCAAAGACAATAGCATAATATATAGGTTGAAATCGTTTTTCAATCCTTTGTCCTAAAACGGCTCCCATTGCAAAATCACTTGCATCGCACATTAGTTCAAATGGTAGATTCCAATTTGGTGTTATCATGATCGGTGCATTAGTGAGTTTCTCTTTTAGAATATTAAAAGATTTGATACACTCATCTGAAAAGATGAATGGCGCATCCTTTTCTAGGAGTTTATTCATAGGAGTGGCAATTTTTGAAAAATCTTTTATGAAACGTCGGTAAAAACCGGCATGCCCTAGAAAACTCCTAACTCCTCTAACATTGGTGGGATGTGGAAGTTTAGCAATTACATCTACTTTAGCTCTATCCACTTCAATTCCTTCTTTTGAAATTTTATGTCCAAGAACGATGCCTTCTTTAACCATGAAATGGCATTTCTCCCAATTAAGTACTAGATTTGATTTTTCGCATCTAATTAGCATTCGTTCCAGATTAACTAGACATGATTTAAATGTATCACCGAAGACTGAAAAGTCATCCATGAAAACTTCCATGCATTCTTCTATCATGTCGTGAAAAATCGCCATCATACACCTTTGAAAGGTTGCAGGGGCGTTACAAAGTCCAAATGGCATGCGTTTGTAAGCAAACGTACCATAAGGGCATGTGAATGTGGTTTTCTCTTGATCTTCGGGTGCTATTGGAATTTGAAAATATCCGGAAAATCCATCTAGAAAACAATAGTAACTATTTCCGGCTAATCTTTCCAACATTTGATCTATGAAAGGTAAGGGAAAGTGATCTTTTCTGGTGGCGTCATTTAATTTTCTATAATCAATACATACACGCCATCCTGTTACAGTCCTAGTAGGAATAAGCTCATTTTTCTCATTTGTAATGACAGTCATGCCACCCTTCTTAGGCACGCATTGAACTGGGCTTACCCATGGACTATCAGAGATTGGATATATCAAACCTGCATCTAGCAGTTTAATAATCTCTTTCTTAACTACATCTTGCATATTAGGGTTTAGTCTTCGTTGGCGTTGCACATACGTTTTATGACCTTCTTCCATAAGGATTTTATGTGTGCAATACGAAGGACTTATTCCTTTAATATCATGAATCTTCCATGCAATGGCTGGTTTATGAGCTTTCAACACAGAAATGAGTTGTGATTTCTCATTTTCAGTAAGAGAAGACGATATTATTACAGGTAATTCAGATTCACCATGTAAATAAGCGTATTCCAAATGGTTTGGAAGTGGCTTTAACTCTAATTTCGGAGGTTCTTCTATCGATGATTTATATCGATATCTGTCTTCTTCTTTTAGCATTTGAATTTCTTCTGTTGTTAGTTCATATCCATTAGCTATAAGTGTAGCTAACATTTCAGCTTCATCAATTGGTTCATTACCTTCTCCTAAAGAACATTCTCCTGTTCCTTGTAATTCTGGAAATTCTTCTAATAATTCTGCATGTGCATCTATAGTTTGAATATAATAACATGTATCATCTGCAGATTGTGGTTGTTGCATTGCTCTATCAACTGAAAAGGTAACACTCTCATCCTCTATACTTAGGGTCAGTTTCTTACCGAACACGTCTATCATTGCTTTAGCCGTGTTTAAGAATGGTCTTCCTAATATGAGAGGAACTTGAGAATCTTCTTCCATGTCCAGAACAACAAAATCTACTGGAAATACTAAAGTACCAACTTTAACTAGCATGTTCTCCATTATCCCTCTAGGATATTTTATTGATCTATCGGCTAGTTGTATGCTTATTCTGGTTGGTTTCAATTCTCCAAGGTCTAGTTTAGTGTATAGTGAATACGGCATTAGATTTATACTAGCACCTAAGTCTGCCAATGCTTCTATTGAACTAAGACTACCCAGAAAACATGGAATTGTGAAACTTCCTGGATCAGATAGTTTTTCTGGTATCTTATTCAACAGCACTGCTGAACAATTAGCATTCATAGTAACAGCCGAGAGTTCTTCCATTTTCTTTCTATTTGAGATTAGATCTTTCAAGAATTTAGCATATCTTGGCATTCCTGAAATCACATCAATGAAAGGAAGATTTACATTTATCTGTTTAAACATATCCAAGAATTTGGATTGCTCGGCTTCAAGTTTTTCTTTCTTCATTTTACTCGGGTAAGGAAGTGGTGGTTGGTATGGTTTAACATAAGGTTTATCCTTAACTGTGTTATCTTCATTAACCTTTTCAACTACCGGTTCTTTTTCCTTATCTTGATCAGGTTGTGGTTCTTGTGGAGTAGGAATGGTTTCATCAGAAGTTACTGGTATTTCAGGTGATTTAAGTGTTGTACCACTTCTTGTGGTAATAGCTTTAGCTGTTTCATTCCGGGGGTTAGCATTTGTATCACTAGGTAGACTTCCCGGTTTTCTTTCACCTATTAACCTTGCTAGGTTACTTACTTCTTGTTCCAGATTTTGAATAGAAGCTTGTTGATTTCTAAATGCTTGAGCATTTTGTTCATTGGTTTGTTTTTGAGATGTGAAAAACTGCGTTTGAGTTTCAACTAGCTTCGTCATCATATCTTCTAAATTTGGCTTTTTATCATCGGTTTGTTGTGGTGGTTTGTTTTGAAAATTAGGTCTTTGCTGATTGTAAGTATTATTGGATACTTGTTGATTGCTAGGACCTTGTTGGTTGTTGTATGGAATATTTCGGTTATAATTCTGGTTTTGATTGTAAATCGGTCTTGGCGGTTGATAATTATTCTGATAATTATTTCCAGGCCTTTGGTTTATGTATGAAATATTCTCTCTTTGTTCCATTGTTAATTCAATACTGAGACAATCTTTTGTCAAATGTGGTCCTCCACACTGCTCACAACTAATTCGTATAGCATGAATATCTTTAGTCATCTTTTCCATTCGTCTCTCGAAAGCATCTATCTTTGCCGAAATGGAATCTAAATCATGGCTAGAATCGGCTCTAGCTGCTTTAGATGATCTAATGATATCTTTTTCTTGGTGCCACTCATGTGAGTGGGAAGCAGTATTATCAATAATTTTGTAAGCATCAGTTTCGGTTTTCTTCATAATAGAACCACCAGCTGCTATATCTATGTCTTTTCTTGTAGTGATGTCGCATCCTCGGTAGAATATTTGTACTATTTGACAGGTGTCTAAACCATGTTGCGGACATCCTCTTAATAACTTTCCATATCTTGTCCACGCCTCATATAGAGTTTCATTTGGTTTCTGTGTGAACGTAACAATTTCTGCTTGAAGTCTTACGGCTTTAGATGCAGGAAAGAATTGTTTAAGAAATTTGTCAATTAAAACGTCCCATGTATCGATCGCCCCTTCAGGTAATGATTCCAACCAATCTTTGGCTTCTCCCTTTAAAGTCCAGGGAAATAACATGAGATATATCTGTTCATCCTCCACTTCTCGAATTTTAAATAGTGTGCAGATCCTATTAAAGGTACGTAGATGTTCATTTGGATCTTCCTTCGGCGCACCACTAAATTGGCATTGATTAGTCACCATGTGTAGAATTTGTCCTTTGATTTCATAATCTGGCGCATTAATGTCTGGATGAGTAATTGCGTGACCTTGGCCAGTGCGTTTAGCTCTCATTCGGTCTTCCATACTTAAAGGTTCCAGATTCTCCATAATTGAATTTGTTGAATAGGTATCAATAGATGATTCTGATTTAATGGTTCGTTCCTCAACAATCTCTGTTTGAATGATTGGTGGTTCCGGAGGAAAGTTTAATGGTTCAGGATCTATGAACCGTTCCTGAATATTCTCCGGATTCTCAATTGTGAGGTCGGGTTCAAAAAATGGATTATCGGAAATTTGATCTGAAGTACTTGGTCGACTGGATGACGATTCTAAAGAAAAATCAACGGCGGTTATATTTGTTAAACGATGTCTTGATCGAGTTACAGGTGGTGAACGTACAAAAGGTGATGAACGTCTTGCTCGGTGCATTCACTGAATATCCTATTAGTTTTTAAAAGGAAAGAAAAATTATAATAAGTTATCCAATCAATAGACTTTTCTGATTTTGCCCACGTTTCGAATAGCCAAAAGATGCAGCAGAGGGGCAGGATTCGTTTGGTCTCAATATAATTGAGGACTGTTTGGCTCCAATAACCCGGTCCACGTACAAATCCAACTATTACTACGAACCAGAAAATTTTGATGTCTATTAATTTAACCACTTAAAATAAATTTTCGTAATTTTAAGAAATTTAGATAAGAAGTAGAAAAAAATTCTAAGTCCTAAAAACTAGAATGGCGAGAAATAAGAGAGAAAAAGAGTTCGTCGCAAAAGGTTGAAAAAGAAAAAATGGTTGAAAAAGTAAAAGGTGACGGAAAAATAAAAGAAACTTATCAAAACTTAAAAATACTTGACTAACCTAACCTTATTACTACAACTAACTTAAAATTATAATCGCAAATTGAAATTACTAATTGGAATGATAATTGATACATAGTAAAAGGTCTAAAAATATTAAAGCTTACAGGAAAAACTAAATCCCAAATGGAAATAACTTAAAAAGAAACTAAAACTTAAAAAGGCGTCGCAAAATTCTAAAGCACCTAAATCTTAGTCTAAAGAAAAAGCACTTAAGGAATTCTACGGCAAAGCCTAAAAATCTAGGAGTAAAAATAACTATAGCAAAAACTAAGTTTAAAATTAAATATGAGCTAAAAAATACAAATATTACGCTACAACGATTAAAAAGGGACAAAATATAAAAATATACAAAAAGTTGTAAAAAGTATAATTTTTATAAAAATATTATTTTTATATTTTATAATAAAAGTATTAAGTTTATAATAAATAAAACTAGTTTAAAAGTAATATAAATAAAATAAACTAAAAACTTAATTATAATAATAATAATAAGATTAGGGTTTAATTAATAATAATAAAATAATATCCGTAATAAATGCGTGATTAGGGTTTGGTTGTGGCCTGGTCAGACCCCTCATGCGAGTCGCATGGAATAAGGGGGTGGGTCATGCGAGTCGCATGGACACCCTGAACTGGTTCAATTTGACTGGTTCAAATGACAGGTCACGTAATTATTTAATATTTATTTTTAATTTCTGTTTTATATATAATATAAGATATAAATATATAATTTAAATAAAAACTTAATAAAATACTAAAATAAAATACAAATACTTTAATATTTTGTAAATAATAAAGAAAAACTTAAAATACACTTTAAAATATATATTTTTTTTTTTCGATTTTAAAAGATTTTTTTTTTTTTACTTTTTTTTAATTTTTTAAACAAAAATATAAATTTTACAAAAACAAATTATAACTTAAAATTTAAAAATATGGCGTTTCGCTTCGGCGTTCCCCGGCAGCGGCGCCAAAAATACTTGATGTCGTACGAGGTGTATATAAAATAGTTTATATTTTACTAGGAAAAACTATTAAATACGATACAATTTTCCACAAGATATTTATTTATTTATAGAATGGATATACTTAAACCTTGCTACAACACTTATAGGCAGTGTACCTAATCGTACAGTAGTGTAGTTTTTAGTAAGTCCGGTTCGTTCCACAGGGAAATCTTTAAACAAAGCTCAACGCTATATTAGTTTACTTTTATAAAAATACAAATATATATATAAGTAATATTATTATTATAAAGGGGGGTTTTTACCGTTTAATGACCGGTTTGTCGATTTTAAAACTTTAGTCGCAGTTAAAACCTAATGTAAAATATTAAATAAATACAAGACTTAAATTAAAGCGTAAAGTAAATAACGATAATGAAATTGCGAATAATAAAAATGCGATAAAATAAAATTGCGATAATTAAAAAGTACGATAATTAAAAGTGCGATTAAATAACAATAAATAAAAGTGCGATAATTAGAAGTGCAATTAAATATAAAATAAAGGAAATTAAATATGAAATAAAAGAATTATGCTTATTTAAACTTCCGTAATCATGATGTTTGACGTGTTGATTTTAGTTTTATGCCCATGGGTTAATTGTCCTTTGTCCTGGATTATTCAATATGTCCGTCTGGTTTTTGTCCATAACAGTCCATCAGTCATAAATATAAATTGCAAGTGTCCTTGTCAAATTATTATTATACCCGAAGTTAAATATTCCAACTAATTGGGGATTCGAATTGTAACAAGGTTTTAATACTTTGTTTAATGAATACACCAGGTTATCGACTGCGTGTAAACCAAGGTTTTACTACTTTGTTAACAATTACACCAATTACCCTTGAATGTAATTTCACCCCTGTTTTAATTATTCTAGTGGCTATTAATCCATTCCCGTGTCCGGTTAAATGAACGATTATTCGTACATATAAATACCCCGCCCATCGTATCCGATCGAGTGTATATGGTAATTTATAGGGACGCCCAATTGTAAATCTTTATATTAACATTAACAAACTTTCATTTAGTTAAACAAATATAAAGCCCATTAATAGCCCATAGTCTAATTTCTACAAGTGTCGTTCTTTTGTCCAAACCCCAATTATGGTACAAAGCCCAATTACCCAATTTTAGTAATTAGCCCAACATCATGATTACTTCGTTTTAAATAAGCATAATAATAACTTAGCTACGAGACATTAATGTAAAAAGGTTGAACATAACTTACAATGATTAAAAATAGCGTAGCGTTACACGGACAGAATTTCGACTTACACCCTTACAACATTCGCTAACATACCCTTATTATTAGGATTTAAAATTAAAATTAAAATTAAAATATAAAATATATATATATATATATATATTACGTATATATTGAGAGAGAGATAGATATTATATGTTATAACTCGGCAGAAAACTGGCTTTATATAGGACCTGACCAGCATTTTCACTCCATGCGACTCGCATGGATTTTGTGCCTCTGGCCATGCGAGTCGCATGGCCACCCTGGATCCAGCCAAATTGCTTTGTTTTCTTCTTGCCGACGTAATATAATAATAATATATAATATAATATATAATTATATATAATTATATATATATTATATTATATTCTTGTGCATAGTAGACTAGATATTTTTGGTCCGTTGCGTCGGGCGTTTCTTCTTGGCTCAGGTCCCGGTTCCGGATTTTCGGACGTCTTCGCGTATTATTTTATATCGTATACTTTGCGTCTTGTAACTTGTACTCTTGTCATTTTGAGACGTTCCTCATCAATATTTTGAACCTTTTTAGTTGTATCTTGTACTTTTTAGCTCTTTGGACCTTTTTGTCTTCAATTTGTCGAATCTGCCTTTTGTCTTCACTTTTTAATATTTAAACGAATATTGCTTGTAAATCGAACAATACCAACTAAAATCTTGTCTTTCTTGGGGAATAATGCTATAAAATATATGTTCCTTTTTAGCCTTATCACCTATAACTCACCAAAATTTTTGTTGACGTTTTAAGCATGTTTATTCTCAGGTGATTATTAAGAGCTTCCGCTGTCGCATACTTAAATAAGGACGAGATTTGGAGTCCATGCTTGTATGATATTGTGTAAAAACTGCATTCAAGAAACTTATTTTGTTGTAACATATTTGTATTGTAAACCATTATGTAATGGTCGTGTGTAAACAGGATATTTTAGATTATCATTATTTGATAATCTACGTAAAGCTTTTTAAAACCTTTATCTATGAAATAAAGGTTATGGTTTGTTTTAAAAATGAATGCAGTCTTTGAAAAACGTCTCATATAGAGGTCAAAACCTCGCAACGAAATCAATTAATATGGAACGTTTTTAATCAATAAGAACGGGACATTTCACCGCAGTCGCGGAGCTCTCCTCTTAGAGAATACCGCAGTCACGGAGCAATCTCAGACTGCAACATTTGACTGCATTAATTACGGATTTAGGGTTACATTTTATAATTATTATTTTTATTAAACCTAATTAGGGTTTTTAGTTAATTAATACATAATTAGTTTTAGCTTTAATTTAATTAGTTTCTAAGTTTTAATTAGTTTTATTAATTATAAAATTATTACTTTTATAAAATAATAATATAAAAATAATATTTTTATAAAAATAAGCAATTTTGTCATTTTTTATTTCTTTTTATAAATTGTATATTTTAATCGTTTATTTTGTAATTGTATATTTATCATTCGTAATTAGTTCTAAACTTAGTTTTTGCCATAGTTATTTTATATTTCTAGATTTTTAGGCTTTGCCGTAAAATTCCTTAAGTGCTTTTTCTTTAGATTAAGATTTAGGCACTTTAGAATTTTGGGACGTCGCTTATCGCTTTAGTTTTAAATAAGTTTTAGTGCCTTTTTAAGTTATTGCCGTTTTGGATATAGAATTCCTTTAAGCCTTAATACCTTCAGACGCAAGTTTTAATTTTTAGTTTTTAGGCTTTTAAGTTTCGACGCTTTACGTTCTTATTATTATTTTTCGACTTTTTATTTTTCGACGTTTTTTGACGCACTCTTTTTCTTTTTCATTTCTACGCTCTAGTTTTTAGGACATAGACTTTTTATCTTCTTTAAATTTTGAAAAAAAAATTATTTTAAGCAGTTAAATTGATAGACATCCAAAATTTTCTGGTTCGTAGTAATAGTTGGATTTGTTAGTGACGAGTTGTGGGCTTCCAATTTAAAGGGTCCTGGCTACCTGCTACATCTATTGGCTATTCAAAACGTAGCCAAAATCAGAAAAGTCTATTAATTTGATAACTTATATAATTTTTATCTTTATAACTAATAGGATATTCAGTGAATGCACCGAGCAAAACGTTCACCACCTTTCATACGTTCACCACCTGTAACTCGATCAAGACATCTAGCCAATATTGTCGCCGTTGATTTTTCTTTAGAATCACCTAGTCGAACGAGTACTCCAATTCAAATTTCTGATAATCCATTTTTTGAACCCGACCTCACAATTGAGAACTCGGAGGATATTCAGGGACAATTCAGAGATCCTGAACCACTAATCATTCCTCCTGAACCACAAATTACTCATCCAGAGGTTGTAGAGGAAGAAACCATTAAATCATAATCCTCTAGTGATTCAGTTTCAACAAATTCAATCATGGAAAATCAGGAACCTATAAGTATGAAAGATCGAATGGGAGCTACACGCACTGGCCAAGGTCATGCCATTACTCAACCAGATATTAATGCACCAGATTATGAAATCAAGGGATAAATCCTACACATGGTAACTAATCAATGCCAATTTAGTGGTATGTCAAAAGAAGATCCAAACAAACATCTTCGAACCTTTAATAGGATATGTACTCTATTTAAAATCAGAGAAGTTGAGGATGAACAGATCTATCTCATGTTATTTCCCTGGACTTTAAAGGGAGAAGCCAAAGATTGGTTAGAATCGTTACCTAAAGGAGCGATTGATACATGGGATGTTTTAGTTGAGAAATTTCTTAAAAGATTCTTTCCGGCATCTAAAGCCGTGAGACTTCAAGGAGAAATTGTTACGTTCGCGCAAAAGCTAAATGAAACATTATATGAGGCATGGACAAGATTCAGAAAGTTGTTGAGAGGATGTCCTCAACATGGTTTAGACACTTATCAAATAGTGCAAATATTCTACCAAGGATGCGATGTTGCTACAAGAAAAGACATTGACACAGCAGCTGGTGGTTCCATTATGAAAATAACCGCAACCGAAGCTTACAAGATTATTGATAATACAGCCTCCCACTCACATGAGTGGCACCAAGAAAAAGACATTCTTCGTTCATCTAAAGTGGCTAGAGCCGATTCTAGCCATGACTTTGATTCCATTTCCGCAAAGTTAGATGCTTTCGAGAGATGAATGGAAAAAATGGCTAAAGATATTCACGCAATACGAATTAGTTGTGAGCAGTGTGGATGACCACATTTGACAAAAGATTGCCTCAGTATTGAACAAATAATGGAACAAAGAGAGAACGTTTCATACATGAATCAAAGGCCTGAAAATAATTATCAGAATAATTATCAACCGCCAAGATCAAACTACAATCAAAATCAGAATTATAACCGAAATGTTCCATACAACAACCAACAAAGTCCTAGCAATCAACAAGTATCTATAATACTTACAACCAGCAAAGACCTATTTTTCCAAATAAACCACAGAAAATCGATGATAAAAAGCCAAATTTAGAAGATATGATGTCGAAGCTAGTTGAATCACAAACTCAAATTTTCACATCTCAGAAACAAACTAATGAACAAAATGCTCAAGCATTTAGAAATCAACAAGCTTCAATCCAAAATCTGGAACAAGAAGTGAGCAACCTAGCCAGGTTGATAGGTGAAAGAAAACCAGAGAGTTTACCTAGCGATACAAATGCTAACCCCCGAAATGAAACAGCTAAAGCCATTACCACAAGAAGTGGTATTACACTTAAACCACCAGAAATACCTGTAATTTCTGATGACGCTATTCCTACTACACAGGCACCACAACCTGAGCAAGAGAAGGAAACAGAACCGGTAGTTGAAAAGGTTAATGAAGATAACACAGTTAAGGCAAAGCCTTATGTTAAACCATACCAACCACCACTTCCTTACCCGAGTAAAATGAGAAAAGAAAGATTTGAAGACGAGCAGTCCAAATTCTTGGATATGTTTAAACAAATAAATGTCAATCTTTATTTCATTGATGTGATATCATGAATGCCAAGATATGCTAAATTCCTGAAAGATCTAATCACAAATAGAAAGAAAATGGAAGAACTCTCGGCTGTTACAATGAATGCTAATTGCAGTGTTGTTGAATAAGATACCAGAAAAATTATCTGATCCAGGAAGTTTCACAATTCCATGTTTTCTGGGTAGTCTTAATTCAATAGAAGCATTGGCAGACTTAGGTGCTAGTATAAATTTAATGCCGTATTCATTATACACTAAACTAGACCTAGGAGAATTGAAACCAATACGAATAAGTATACAACTAGCCGATCGATCAGTAAAATATCCTAGAGGGATAATGGAGAACATGCTAGTTAAAGTTGGTACTTTAGTATTTCCAGTAGACTTTGTTATTCTGAACATGGAAGAAGATTCTCGAGTTCCTCTTATATTAGGAAGACCATTCTTAAACACGACTAAAGCAATAATAGACGTGTTTGGTAAGAAACTAACCCTAAGTATAGAGGATGAGAGTGTTACCTTTTCTATTGATAGAGCCATGCAACAACCGCAATCTACAGATGATAAATGTTATTATATTCAAACTATAGATTCACATGCAGAATTGTTACAAGAATTTCTAGAATTACAAGGAACTGGAGAATGTTTTTTAGGAGAAGGAACTGGACCAATTGATGAAGCTAAAATATTAGCCACACTCATGGCTGATGATTACGAACCAACAACAGAAGAACTTCAAATGTTAAAAGAAGAAGACAGATATCGATACAAATCATCGATAGAAGAACCACTGATATTAGAGTCAAAGCCACTTCCAAACCATTTGGAATACGCTTATTTACATGGTGAATCTGAATTACCTGTAATAATATCATCTTCTCTTATGAAAAAGGAAAAATCTCAACTCATTTCTGTGCTAAAAGCTCATAAACCAGCTATTGTATGGAAGATTCATGACATTAAAGGCATAATTCCTTCGTATTGCACACATAAAATCCTTATGGAAGAAGGTCATAAAACCTATGTGCAACGCCAACGAAGACTAAATCCAAATATGCAAGATGTTATTAAGAAAGAAATTATTAAACTGCTAGATGCAGGTTTAATTTATCCAATCTCTGATAGTCCATGGGTAAGCCCAGTTCAATGTGTACCTAAGAAAGGTAGCATGATGGTCATCACAAATGAAAAAGATGAGTTTATTCCTACTAGGACTGTAACAGGATGGCGTGTTTATATTGATTATAGAAAATTAAATGACGCCACCAGAAAAGATCACTTTCCCTTACCTTTCATTGATCAAGTGTTGGAAAGGTTAGCCGGGAACAGTAACTATTGTTTTCTTGACGGTTTCTCTGGATACTTTCAAATTCCAATCGCACCCGAGGACCAAGAGAAAACCACCTTCACGTGCCCTTATGGTACTTTTGCTTACAAACGCATGCAATTTCGACTTTGCAACGCCCCTGCAACTTTTCAAAGGTGCATGATGGCGATTTTTCACGACATGATAGAAGAATGCATGGAAGTTTTCATGGATGACTTTTCAGTCTTCGGTGATACTTTTGAAACATGTCTAGTTAATCTTGAACGAATGCTTATTAGATGCGAACAATCAAATCTATTTCTTAATTGGGAGAAATGCCATTTCATGGTTAAAGAAAACATCATTCTTGGTCATAAAATTTCAAAGGAAGGAATTGAAGTGGATAGAGCTAAAGTAGATGTAATTGTTAAACTTCCACACCCACCAATGTTAGAGGAGTTAGGAGTTTTCTAGGGCATGCCGGTTTTTACCAACATTTCATAAAATATTTTTCTAAAATTGCCACTCCTATGAATAAACTCCTAGAAAAAGATGCTCCATTCATCTTTTCAGATGAATGCATTAAATCTTTTAATATTCTTAAAGAAAAACTCACTAATGCGCTGATCATGATAACTCCAAATTGGAATCTACCATTTGAACTCATGTGCGATGCAAGTAATTTTGCAATGAGAGCCGTTTTAGGACAAAGGATTGAAAAACAATTTCAACCTATTTATTACGCTATTAAGACATTACAAGGAGCACAAACGAATTACACAACTACTGAAAAAGAACTCCTTGCTATTGTCTTTGCTTTTGACAAATTTTGTTCATATCTCGTTCTAGCCAAAACGGTGGTCTATACTGATCATTCTGCTCTTAGATACCTATTTTCGAAACAATATGCCAAACCACGATTAATTCGTTGGATCTTACTCTTACAAGAATTCGATATTGAAATCCGAGACAAAAAGGGAGCAGAAAATCTCGCCGCTGATCATCTTTCTCGCCTTGAAAACCCTGAATTAGAAGTTCTAAATGAATCGGCCATACAAGATAACTTTCCTGATGAATATCTTTTGAAGATCGATTATAGTGAAATTACATGGTTTGCAGACTTTGCAAACTACTTAGTATGTGGATTCCTTGAAAAAGGGTTGTCGTACCAAAAACGAAAGAAATTCTTTAGTGATATAAAACACTATTTTTGGGAAGATCCACATTTATTCAAAAAATGTCCTGATGGAATAATACGCCGATGCGTATTCGGAGATGAAGCTAGTCAAATCTTAAACCATTGTCACACAGGACCAACAGGAGGGCATTATGGGCCTCAATTCACAGCAAGAAAAGTTTACGACGCAGGATTCTATTGGCCTACAATTTTCAAAGACGCACACATTCTTTGTAAATCCTGTGGTGCATGTCAAAGGGCCGGAAAAATAAGTCAACATGATGAAATGCCACAAAATGTCATTCAAGTATGTGAAGTATTCGACATTTGGGGTATTGACTTTATGGGTCCATTTTCAAAATCTCATAATAATCTCTACATTCTCGTTGCCATTGATTATGTATCTAAATGGGCGGAAGCATAAGCTCTCCCAACTAACGATGCACGAGTTGTAGTCAACTTCTTAAAACGTCTTTTTGCAAGGTTCGGAACACCGAAAGCTTTAATAAGTGATTGGGGTACTCATTTTTGTAATAATCAACTTGAGAAAGTTCTCAAAAGATATGGAGTAACTCATAAAATCTCAACCGCTTATCATCCAAAAACAAGTGGACAAGTTGAAAATATCAACCGAGCTTTAAAACGTATTCTAGAGAAAACCGTAAGATCAAATCCAAAGGAATGGTCCATGAAATTGGAGGATGCACTCTGGGCATTTAGAACAGCCTACAAAACTCCAATTAGAACCACACCTTTTAAACTCATTTACGGAAAAGCATGTCACCTTCCAGTAGAAATTGAGCACAAAGAATTTTGAGCTTTGAAGACGTGTAATCTTGATTTGCATGAAGATGGACGTTTACGATTAAGTTAACTAAACGAATTAGAAGAATTAAGACATGATGCATATGAAAATTCGTTAATCTATAAGGAAAGAACGAAGAAATGGCATGATAAAAGAATCAGAAGTTCAAAAGAATTTAAGGAAGGAGACAAAGTTCTTCTTTTCAATTCACGATTCAAGCTATTTCCTTGAAAATTGAAATCAAGATGGTCTGGACCATTCATAGTCAAAAGAGTTTTCCCATACGGAACAATGGAGTTAATAAATTCAAATGGGATTGAATTTAAAGTTAATGGTCACAGAGTTAAACATTACATACATGGTCCGATGGAAGTTGACAATGAAGTTAATCATAATTTCACCACCACAGCTACCTAAGTGTGGGAAGATTCGAATCTTTTAAGGATAATATAATGCTGTCTAGAGTTAGATTTTCTGTTTTCGTGTAGTTCTCGAGAATGGAATCCGAATGGTCTTTCCCTAGCAGACCCTAAAGAACTAGTCTTCTCCCTTCATTCTGAATTTTTGTATTTTTAGGTTTTACGAGATGAAGAATTCCTTTGATTTGAACCATGGTCTACTACTACATGCTATGATTACTAAACATTATAATAACACTTTCTCGAGTGAACCGGTATCATTCATAAGAGGTAAAATGGACGAAGTAAGGAAAGAACTCAGGAAAGAACATCATAAGACACATTATGGTAAAGGAAAATCAAAATCCGCAGCAAAAATAAGAGCACGACACCTTGAAAGATGTCATAAATGCGGAAAATGGTCACACGAAGGGAAATGTTCAACAATCAAACACATTCCAATTCTGAATTCGTTACTTTATGCAGAGAAGGACCGTTCATATGTTTAGAAGAAAAGTTATTGAAAAATTGAGGTTACGCTTATGTAGCAATGGAAAACCAAATCGAACGACTCTCCTATGAGTCAACTAAAGCAGGTCTCTGAGAATTCTATCTCATAGGTAAGTATGTACAGTTTTTATTTTTATTTATTGCTTTGAACCTTTTGTTAATAAACGCTGAATCGTTCGCTATAAAGTATTAAATTGATATTCAATAAAATTTGGTGTAATAAACCGAAATTATTGATATCATACAAAACTTTAATTCATCACTGCGAAATTTACCGTTTATTCATAAGGTATAAATATCTTTAATCAATCAATTCAAAATATTTCACAAATTCATCAGGAGTAAAACTAGGTAATATAGCCGAAATTACTTTACCCAAAAGAGGGACGTATATTTTTGTTAATATTTGATTGATTAAAGTGGGATAAAAGACCAAAAGGATTTTTATTTTTACCTTGTTTTCTAAATTAATATATAACTATATTATTTTTTTTGTAAACTAATGTATATAAATACTAATAATATTTATATGAAATTTTATGCATTTTAAATTTAAGTTTGGTGTGATTTAAAAAAAAATAAAAATATACTTTATTTCATTAAGTTAAAAAAATTGATTTCTAAAATTCGTTGTGAGTTGAAGACTAGGTCGTTGAACCGAAATTGCTTTACCCGAGGGCGGGACGAGAAATTTTGTTATCATTATTTTTAATCTTAGTGATTTAAAGCATGCGAATAACATTAAAAAAAACTCAAAAATCTTTGCTTTTAAAACAAACGCTTAAAAATGACAAATTTTAAAATTTTGTCGAGGGACGAACTAGGTAAACGTACCGAAACGACCTCAATCTAAAAAGGAACAAAATTTTAAATATAAATCAATTTTTGTTTTAGTAGTTAAAGGTTTTATAAAAAAAATAATATAAAAAATACCGCAGTCACGGAGTTTTGTGTCTACACACATCCGCAGTCGCGGAGCATCAAAATTCCAGACCAGTTTAACTGGTCGACATACCAGTCCCAAACATACCCACATCTCATTTTTTATGTTAAAAACACACACAGCCAACCCCTAAAAACGCGATTTTTCACCAATAATCATCAAATTTCTTGCTAAAATCATGATGAGAAGAATCATACCAAGAAGTTTTTCAAGAAGAATGGTAAATTTCTACACCAAACACTCTTTAATTCATAATTAAAGTGTTCTTGAGCATATTTTAACCTAATTTGATTTTGATGAATTTTAGCCTAATTGTGCTTAAATTGTTTGTGTATTATGCTTGTATAACCTAGATTAATGCTATTTAACATGATTAGAAGCCTTAAACTTCAAATTTTTAATAATCTAGGGTTTGTGTTCTTGAGCAAAATTGAGGCTTTTTGATATAAATGGGTTATGGCCGAATTTTGTTGTTAATTCATGATTAATTAAGTAGTGTAACATGTTTAGGTTGCTAAATGATCAAAACTTTGATCCTAAACATGATTTTTAAGCATTAAAGTAGACTTTTTAAGTCAAAAATGCATGAACTTGATTATTTTGATATGAATACCATTTGAAACTTGTCTGATTGCTAGTAATGGTTATTTTGACATGTTATTTGAGTAGAATGCTTATGAACATTGTATACGTTTTCATATATGTTTATTTGTAAAAGTGTAGAATTGTTAATTTTATGAAATTGTGTATAAGTTTAATATTGTTTAAACATGTCATTATGATTGTTTTGATTTATAATTTTGCTAACACTAATGCATATTTGGATGCACAAATTTTGTGTTTAATGTGTTTTGCAGACTGAAAGGGGTGAATCTTCATCCACTTCCCAGGCTCACGATGCTCCTCCTGAGAATGCAGACGAGCAGGAGATTAATGACCAATACAAACAAAATCTACCGCATCACTTCATTTCACATTCAAATATACACGAGGTAGATTTACACCCTAATTTAAGATTTGACAGACATTGGATAGATTATCCAAAATATCAGAGGAACTTACACATTCTTCAGTCAAAGGATATTGAAGTACCCAGGGTGATCGATTGAGAACCGTTAGAAACAGTGGGATTAGTCGAACGAATCAGGGAATTACTTTACCAAAGGTATGGTAATTCTACTTTTAATGATTGGGAACATTTACTCACTATACGTAGGCCTGTTTATAGGGAATGGTGTGTGAAATTATTAAGTACAGTTGAAATAAATGATCAGGTAGCTAGCTTAACCGATCAAAGTTTTATTAGATTTTTGTTAGGAGGTGTGATGCGCCATATGTCTCTATTAGATATGGCTCGGGCCTTGTGTATATATACGCCTGAGGAATTAGTATCTAATGATTGTCAAAGGTTGATAATTAATGGAAGAAGGGTTGATGAAAATTTTGATATGAATGGAATGTGGAGTAGAATGACTAGCGATAACCGATTTCGTGGGGGATCTTACTCTTATACTGATATTAATAGAGCTGAGCTAAGAGTGATCCATAGGTTTTTAGCAAACTCGATTACACAACGAAGTAAGAATAAAGAAAAGGTAAATGAAAATGATCTATTTTACCTCATGTGTATTCGAGACCTACAGAGCGTTGTGAACATACCTTATTGTGTGGGTTATTACTTATCGGTAATGGTAAGGGGTATGCGAAATAATAGTATAATAGGAGGTGGAATTTTCATTACTTTAATTGCTGAGTATCTCAATGTGGATAGAAGTCAGGGGGATTATTAGTTGCAGTACCAGAACCCCGTGATAGAATTGATTTACGCGTGTATCATGGTGCAAAGGTTTTAAAGAAATGACATAACGCTGCAGTACCATGTGATGGCATGCATCCACAGGTAGAACGAGATTAGGAGCAAGGTAATACGGGTGGAGGAAACCAAATGACAGATATAGAAAGAATAATGGCCCAAAGTGCATACAATCAGGCTATGCAACGTGAGTTTCAGGCTTGGCAATATCATCAAGAATATATCAAAGCCTATTTAGCCTCCCAAAGTAGGAACTACATTCCTACTGAACCGGCCTATTTTCCTCCATGGACCGACGATACACGACCACCTTTTCCTACATATGACCCATTCCAAGCGTATCAAAACATATACCACGAACCTTGAAACCCCTTCTGGTACAATCAGAATTAACCCTAATTTTCTTAGTCTTATTTATCTTATTATTTGTAATGTCACTACTTTTAATATTTATTTTGGTATTGTAATAGTTTTTATAGTTTTCTAACGTTTTAAATATTAGATTTTATAAATTTTTGAACGTGGGGTGATATACTCAACTTCAAATATATATATATATATATATATATATATATATATATATATATATATATATATATATATATATATATATATATATATATATATATATATATATATATATATATATATATATATATGTTTGTAGTTTATCTTATGTACAAAACATGGTAAAACAACGTATTTTCAAAAACTGACATTAAGTTCAGCAAAAGCTATTAATTTTGACAACAAGACGAAAAATAAATGTGATATAACAACTGCAGGAATGAACAAATGATGTGCACCATTTATCATTCAAACAAAGAACAATATATTTGGAAACTTTGGTAAATCTTAATCATATTTCTACGCTAATCACCCTCAATAATTTAAATTATTACTAATTTCTTGCAAATGAGGGCATTGCAAGATCTTAAGTGTGGGAAGGGATTAAATTCTTTCAGGTTTTAAACATTTGACTTATACACTTGGTTTAATAGCCACCGTTAAATTTTACTAAGTAACGCAGTAGTTGTATTAGAATCTAGTGCTCTCTGATAATAAAGAACAGCCCTAGTCTTATATACTGACTACCCACTTTTAGTAAAAAAATTTAAAAAAATTTCAACTAATGAACTCAAAATCATGTTTATACATATTTATGAACGATAAAACAAGGTATTAACACCGAAATTATTGTTACCTCGGAAAGGACATAAATTGAGAAACAACCCAAAACGCTTGAATTCATTTAAAATGGAATAGAAGAGAATAAAAAATCAAAGAAAGAAAAATAAAATCCAAGTGTGAGAAATTTTTACCAAGTTATTTAGAACATATATCACATATTTTTGTACAAATAATTGAAGATACTTTTGTTTTGGACGATATTAATCAGTTTTACCCAGTTTATTGTAATATAAATGGAATTTAAAAGAAAGTAAAGTCTTCTGAGAAAAAGACACGCGCTTCTTGATTTAGTTCAGGAAGTTGTCGTCCAGACCAGTTGTAGATTCAACGAAAAACCTTGAAAAGTTTTCTCGAAAATCAGCTGGAAATCCACAGACCTCAGCATCAAACAGGGTCGCCAAGTGGTCAGACTTATCCTAACCATGAGAAGATCTGTCTCGTACAATGGGGGGCACCATGCAAATTAGCTTATAAGACTAATGAATCAGATCCCCAGAAAGGATAATCTCCTTAAAGATTAAAAATCAGCTTTTAAGCCTGATATTACTCAATCCTTGAGATTGACCTTAAAGATTGAGAATTACAAACTGATGGAATTCAATAATATCTAAACTCGAGCTTGAACGAGAAAATATTTTGATCAAAATTATAAACCGATTTGTTTTCTGAAAAACCTATTTTCAATGCGTTCATTACCATTGAACGTAAAATCCTAAGAATTCACCGGAATGCATTAGGTCACCTGAACCAAATCGGGTATCAACCGTAAGAACGGTGGTTGCATAGCATGGTCAAAGATAGGACCTTGTGCCAGATCAAAAAATTATAGGGTAATCTTTGCGATTGCTCCTACAAAGGATAGTAATTGCATCCGACACGTTGTGGACCATAATCAAAAGCACATCATTAGACATTGCCTTAACAGTTGCTTGTTCAGCGCTTTCCTTTACAACCGGACGGTAGTTTACCGAAAGGTAATATACGGAACAAGTATACTGGACGTGTTGCTTTCCTAATACAAGGTTAGCAAGTGGGTGACACAAAACCATAAGTTTTGAGCTAAAATTTTCAAATCTGAAACCCGCAAAACCCACAAAAACATTTTGCAAACACCGGTGAAGGGTTATTCCAGAAAACTTATCTAGGGTAAAAGCTAGATTGAATTTTCAAAAGATCAAATATTTTCATAAAGATCCAATTTCCTTAAAGGATCTAAATTTTTATAGTCACGTAGGACTGTAAACCACAATGTTACTATCATTGTTCATACCGCTGTATCAAAATCACTGATGTACAAAGTGTGAAGAATAAAGAAGTGATTCTAGTAAAGTTATATTCAAGTTCTATATTGCTTGAGGACAAACAACACTCAAGTGTGAGAATATTTGATAATGCTAAAAACGAACATATATTTCATAGCATTATCCTTCTAGAAAGACAAGCTTTTAGTTGCAATTGTTCTATTTTCAAGTAATATTAGTTTAAATAATAAAAGGTAAAGACAAAAGACAGATTCGACGATTTGAAGAAGCAAATGACCAAAACACTAAAAAGTACAAAGTACAATTCAAGTGGTTCAATTTATTGATGAGAAACGTGTAGTGACCCGAACTTTTCCATGTTTATATATATTAATTGAGATTGATATTTACATGATTAAATGTTTCCAACATGTTAAGCAATCAAACTTGTTAAGACTTGATTAATTGAAATATGTTTCATATAGACAATTGACCACCCAAGTTGATCGGTGATTCACGAACGTTAAAACTTGTAAAAACTATATGATGACATATATATGGATATATATATAGTTAACATGATACTATGATAAGAAAACATATCATAAAGTATATTAACAATGAACTACATATGTAAAAACAAGACTACTAACTTAATGATTTTTAAACGAGACATATATGTAACGATTATCGTTGTAAAGACATTTAATGTATATATATATCATATTAAGAGATATTCGTACATCATAATATCATGATAATATAATAATTTAAAATCTCTTTTGATATTATAAACATTGGGTTAACAACATTTAACAAGATCGTTAACCTAAAGGTTTCAAAACAACATTTACATGTAACGACTAACGATGACTTAACGACTCAGTTAAAATGTATATACATGTAGTGTTTTAATATGTATTCATACACTTTTGAAAGACTTCAAGACACTTATCAAAATACTTCTACTTAACAAAAATGCTTACAATTACATCCTCGTTCAGTTTCATCAACAATTCTACTCGTATGCACCCGTATTCGTACTCGTACAATACACAGCTTTTAGATGTATGTACTATTGGTATATACACTCTAATGATCAGCTCTTAGCAGCCCATGTGAGTCACCTAACACATGTGGGAACCATCATTTGGCAACTAGCATGAAATATCTCATAAAATTACAAAAATATGAGTAATCAATCATGACTTATTTACATGAAAATAAAATAACATATCCTTTATATCTAATCCATACACCAACGACCAAAAACACCTACAAACACTTTCATTCTTCAATTTTCTTCATCTAATTGATCTCTCTCAAGTTCTATCTTCAAGTTCTAAGTGTTCTTCATAAATTCCAAAAGTTCTAGTTTCATAAAATCAAGAATACTTTCAAGTTTGCTAGCTCACTTCCAATCTTGTAAGGTGATCATCCAACCTCAAGAAATCTTTGTTTCTTACAGTAGGTTATAATTCTAATACAAAGTAATAATCATATTCAAACTTTGGTTCAATTTCTATAACTATAACAATCTTATTTCAAGTGATGATCTTACTTGAACTTATTTTCGTGTCATGATTCTGCTTCAAGAACTTCGAGCCATCCAAGGATCCATTGAAGCTAGATCCATTTTTCTCTTTTCCAGTAGGTTTATCCAAGGAACTTAAGGTAGTAATGATGTTCATAACATCATTCGATTCATACATATAAAGCTATCTTATTCGAAGGTTTAAACTTGTAATTACTAGAACATAGTTTAGTTAATTCTAAACTTGTTCGCAAACAAAAGTTAATCCTTCTAACTTGACTTTTAAAATCAACTAAACGCATGTTCTATATCTATATGATATGCTAACTTAATGAATTAAAACCTGGAGACACGAAAAATACCGTAAAACCGGATTTACGCCGTCGTAGTAACACCGCGGGCTGTTTTGGGTTAGTTAATTAAAAACTATGATAAACTTTGATTTAAAAGTTGTTATTCTGAGAAAATGATTTTTATTATGAACATGAAACTATATCCAAAAATTATGGTTAAACTCAAAGTGGAAGTATGTTTTCTAAAATGGTCATCTAGACGTCGTTCTTTCGACTGAAATGACTACCTTTACAAAAATGACTTGTAACTTATTTTTCCGACTATAAACCTATACTTTTTCTATTTAGATTCATAAAATAGAGTTCAATATGAAACCATAGCAATTTGATTCACTCAAAACGGATTTAAAATGAAGAAGTTATGGGTAAAACAAGATTGGATAATTTTTCTCATTTTAGCTACGTGAAAATTGGTAACAAATCTATTCCAACCATAACTTAATCAACTTGTATTGTATATTATGTAATCTTGAGATACCATAGACACGTATACAATGTTTCAACCTATCATGTCGACACATCTATATATATTTCGGAACAACCATAGACACTCTATATGTGAATGTTGGAGTTAGCTATACAGGGTTGAGGTTGATTCCAAAATATATATAGTTTGAGTTGTGATCAATACTGAGATACGTATACACTGGGTCGTGGATTGATTCAAGATAATATTTATCGATTTATTTCTGTACATCTAACTGTGGACAACTAGTTGTAGGTTACTAACGAGGACAGCTGACTTAATAAACTTAAAACATCAAAATATATTAAAAGTGTTGTAAATATATTTTGAACATACTTTGATATATATGTATATATTGTTATAGGTTCGTGAATCAACCAGTGGCCAAGTCTTACTTCCCGACGAAGTAAAAATCTGTGAAAGTGAGTTATAGTCCCACTTTTAAAATCTAATATTTTTGGGATGAGAATACATGCAGGTTTTATAAATGATTTACAAAATAGACACAAGTACGTGAAACTACATTCTATGGTTGAATTATCGAAATCGAATATGCCCCTTTTTATTAAGTCTGGTAATCTAAGAATTAGGGAACAGACACCCTAATTGACGCGAATCCTAAAGATAGATCTATTGGGCCTAACAAACCCCATCCAAAGTACCGGATGCTTTAGTACTTTGAAATTTATATCATATCCGAAGGGTGTCCCGGAATGATGGGGATATTCTTATATATGCATCTTGTTAATGTCGGTTACCAGGTGTTCACCATATGAATGATTTTTATCTCTATGTATGGGATGTGTATTGAAATATGAAATCTTGTGGTCTATTATTATGATTTGATATATATAGGTTAAACCTATAACTCACCAACATTTTTGTTGACGTTTTAAACATGTTTATTCTCAGGTGATTATTAAGAGCTTCCGCTGTCGCATACTTAAATAAGGACGAGATTTGGAGTCCATGCTTGTATGATATTGTGTAAAAACTGCATTCAAGAAACTTATTTTGTTGTAACATATTTGTATTGTAAACCATTATGTAATGGTCGTGTGTAAACAGGATATTTTATATTATCATTATTTGATAATCTACGTAAAGCTTTTTAAACCTTTATTGATGAAATAAAGGTTATGGTTTGTTTTAAAATGAATGCAGTCTTTGAAAAACGTCTCATATAGAGGTCAAAACCTCGCAACGAAATTAATTAATATGGAACGTTTTTAATCAATAAGAACGGGACATTTCAAAACGTCTAAAGATTACAAGAGTACAAGCCGCAAAACGCAAAGTACAAGATATTAAATTATACGAAAAGTCGTTCAAAAATTCGGAACTGAGACATGAACCAACTCTTAACGTACGACTCAACGGAGCTAAAAATACAAGTCAACTATGCACAAGAATATAATATAATATATAATTCATTATAAATATATTATATTATAAAATATTCAGCAGCCCACGTTTTGAAATTGTGTGATGAGCTAGAAACCAAAGCTCCGCGACTACGGAGCTGTGAGGCACAAAAATACCGCAATCGCGTAGCACACCAGGACCCAATTTCTCCTATAAATAGCCAACGAATTAGACGAATTATGTACACCTTTTCTCTTCTCTTCTCTGTAAACATAATATATATATTTATATTATAATTTTAATTTTAATTTTAATTTAAGTTTAATAATAATTGGGTTATTATAGGGAATGTTTTATGGTTTTGTAAGTCGAAACTCTGTCCGTGTAACACTACGCGATTAATACTCATTGTAAGTTATGTTCAACCTTTTTAAATTAATGTCTCGTAGCTAAGTTATTATTATGCTTATTTAAACCGAAGTAATCGTGATGTTGGACTAAATATTAAAGACGGGGTTATTGGTTCTGGACCATAATTGGGGTTTGGACAAAAGACCGACACTTGTGAAAATTGGACTATGGGCTATTAATGGGCTTTATATTAATTAAAAGATATCTCGTTGATTTAATATAGAGATTTATATTTTGACGTATTTATATATAACCACATATGCTTGACTGGGTACGGTGGGCGGGATATCTATAAATACCGATAATTGTTCATTTGACCGGACACGGGGATGGATTAATAGTCAATGGACTCATTAAAACAGGGGTGGATTACATTCAAGGGTAATTGGTGTAATTGTTAACAAAGTATTAAGACCTTGGATTACACGCAGTCGATAACCTGGTGTATTCATTAAACAAAGTATTAAGACCTTGTTACAGTTTGAATCCCCGATTAGTTAGAATATTTGACTTCGGGTATAAGGTTAATTTGGCGAAGACTCTCGCAGTTTATAATTATGACCGATGAACTATTATGGACAAAACCAGATGGACATATCGAATAATCCAGGACAAAGGACAATTAACCCATGGTAATAAATTAAAATCAACACGTCAAACATCATGATTACGGAAGTTTAAATAAGCATAATTCCTTTATTTTATATCTCATCGCACTTTTATTTATCGTCATTTTATTTATCGTACTTTAAATTATTGCACTTTTAATTATCGTACTTTTATTTTATCGCATTTTTTATCGTCATTTACTTTACGCTTTAAATTAAGTTAATATCTTTAATTAGGACTTAAAATCGATAAATCGATCATTAAACGGTAAAACCCCCTTTTATAATAATAATACTATATATATATATATATATATATATATATATATATATATATATATATATATATATATATATATATATATACACACAATTATAGTTTAAAATAAATATAGCGTTAAAATCAGCTAGCTCCCTGTGGAACGAACCAGACTTACTAAAAACTACACTACTCTACGATTAGGTACACTGCCTATAAGTGTTGTAGCAAGGTTTAGGTATATCCATTCAATAAATAAATAAATAACTTGTGTAAATTGTATCGTATTTAATAGTATCTCGTAATAAAAATAATAGTATTTCGTATACACCTTTGCACACATCACATATTCTTATTTTTTTGATAACTTATGCACAAAAATGAGATTCACACAATATCCTGGAACAACCAACCCATTTTTTAAAATAATATTATTAGTTAATTGAAGATCACCTACTTTAGTAATAAGTGCAACAGTACCATTAGGATGTTCAACTGTCATACCAAGTTTTGACATATCAAAAACATTCTTTAAAGACTTTGAAGATCCAGTCATGTGTTGTGATGTTCCAAAATTAATGATCCATCCAAGATCATTATTAAGATCACATTTAGAAATATTGCTTTTAAAAACGTTTTTGAAATTTTCATTAAATTTAAGACTGAAATTAAAAAGGTAACTGCTGCATTAGCTTGCACATTTCCAGACTCAGACTTATCATTAATTAACTCCATCAACTTCATCATTTGCTCATTACTTAATCCCAGACTTTCAGACTTATTTTCAATAAAAGAGTCATTGCTCATAGCAGATTTATTAAAACTTTGACTGTTTCCACCCTTTTTAACCCAACCAGGTGGAAATCCCATAATCTCATAACACCTTTTAACAGTATGACCAGTTTTATTACACTTAGTGCATTTCAGATTAGGGTTTGGTCCTTTACCAAATCTTTTAGTGTTATTAAAGGTCTTAGACACAAGAAAGGAGGAATTTGGGGTTTTATTAATAGTACTGACTTTTGAAAAGTTTTTATGAGATTCCTCTCTTGAAATAATTGAAAAAGCAGTTTGAACATTAGGAAGAGGATCTTGCATTAAAATATTACTCCTAATGTTCACATAGTAATCATCTAACCTCATTAAAAATTGCATTAGTTTGATCAAATTATTATGTTTTTTAAACTCAGCATTAGCAGTTGTAACACCACAGCTTAACATGACTACAATATTGTCCACTTTGCTCGCAGGCGCACGGTTTTATCTTGGCGACCATACACGAGAAACACTTTTCCAGGAGGTCACCCATCCTAGTAGTGCTCTAGCCCGAGCACGCTTGACCACAACGTACTCACACACTCGCTCTTCCTGTGGTCCCAAAACGAGTTGTGTCATTTAAGCGTGAGTATTACCTTATAATGAAATGTCCCGTTCTTATTGATTAAAAACGTTCCATACTAATTGATTTCGTTGCGAGGTTTTGACCTCTATATGAGACGTTTTTCAAAGACTGCATTCATTTTTAAAACAAACCATAACCTTTATTTCATAAATAAAGGTTTAAAAAGCTTTACGTAGATTATCAAATAATGATAATCTAAAATATCCTGTTTACACACGACCATTACATAATGGTTTACAATACAAATATGTTACATCAAAATCAGTTTCTTGAATGCAGTTTTTACACAATATCATACAAACATGGACTCCAAATCTTGTCCTTATTTTAGTATGCAACAGCGGAAGCTCTTAGTATTCACCTGAGAATAAACATGCTTTAAACGTCAACAAAAATGTTGGTGAGTTATAGGTTTAACCTATATATATCAAATCGTAACAATAGACCACAAGATTTCATATTTCAATACACATCCCATACATAGAGATAAAAATCATTCATATGGTGAACACCTGGTAACCGACATTAACAAGATGCATATATAAGAATATCCCCATCATTCCGGGACACCCTTCGGATACGATATAAATTTTGAAGTACTAAAGCATCCGGTACTTTGGATGGGGTTTGTTAGGCCCAATAGATCTATCTTTAGAGTTCGTGTTAATTAGGGTGTCTGTTCCCTAATTCTTAGATTACCAGACTTAATAAAAAGGGGCATATTCGATTTCGATCATTCAACCATACAATGTAGTTTCGATTACTTGTGTCTATTTCGTAAAACATTTATAAAAGCGAAAGCATTCTCAGTCCCAAAAATATATATTGTAAAAGCATTTAAAAAGGGAGTAATGAAACCCACACATATAAATATTGTAAAACAGTTAATAAAGCATTTGCATGTATTCTCAGCCCAAAAATATATATAAAAAGGGAATAATGAAACTCACTTTCACAGATTTTTACTTCGTCGGGAAGTAAGACTTGGCCACTGGTTGATTCACGAACCTATAACAATATATACATATATATCAAAGTATGTTCAAAATATATTTACAACATTTTTAATACATTTTGATAATTTAAGTTTATTAAGTCAGCTGTCCTCGTTAGTAATCTACAACTAGTTGTCCACAGTTAGATGTACAGAAATAAATCGATAAATATTATCTTGAATCAATCCACAACCCAGTGTATACATATCTCAGTATTGATCACAACTCAAACTATATATATTTTGGAATCAACCTCAACCATGTATAGCTAATTCCAACATTCACATATAGAGTGTCTATGGTTGTTCCAAAATATATATAGATGTGTCGACATGATAGGTCGAAACATTGTATACGTGTCTATGGTATCTCAAGATTACATAATATACAATACAAGTTGATTAAGTTATGGTTGGAATAGATTTGTTACTAATTTTCACGTAGCTAAAATGAGTAGTTTTTACCAATTTTATTTTACTCGCCATTTCTTCGTTTCTAATCCGTTTTGAGTGATTTAAGCGGCCACGGTTTCGTATTGAACTTGACTTTATGAAACTAAACAGAAAAGGTATAGTTTTATAGTCGGAAATACAAGTTACAAGTCGTTTTTGTAAAGGTAGTCATTTCAGTCGAAAGAATGACGTCTTGATGACCATTTTAGAAAACATACTTCCACTTTGAGTTTAACCATGATTTTTGGATATAGTTTCATGTTCATAATAAAAATCATTTTTCTAGAAGTATAGCTTTTAAATCAAAGTTTTTCATAGTTTTTAATTATCCAAACCAAAACAGCCCCCGGTTGTAACTACGACGGCGTAAATCCGGTTTTATGGTGTTTATCGTGTTTCCGGGTTTTAAATCATTAAGTTAGCATATCATATAGATATAGATCATGTGTATAGTTGATTTTAAAATTGTATTTAGAAGGATTAACTTTATTTGCGAACAAGTTTAGAATTAACTAAACTATGTTCTGGTGATTACTAGTTTACCACTTCGAATATGATAGCTTTTTATGTATGAATCGAATGATGTTATGAACATCATTACTACCTTAAGTTCCTTGGATAAACCTACTGGAAAAGAGAAAAATGGATCTAGCTTCAACGGATCCTTGGATGGCTCGAAGTTCTTGAAGCAGAATCATGACACGAAAACAAGTTCAAGTAAGATCATCACTTGAAATAAGATTGTTATAGTTATAGAAATTGAACCAAAGTTTGAATATGATTATTACCTTGTATTAGAATGATAACCTACTGTAAGAAACAAAGATTTCTTGAGGTTGGATGATCACCTTACAAGATTGGAAGTGAGCTAGCAAACTTGAAAGTATTCTTGATTTTATGTAACTAGAACTTGTAGAATTTATGAAGAACACTTAGAACTTGAAGATAGAACTTGAGAGAGATCAATTAGATGAATAAAATTGAAGAATGAAAGTATTTATAGGTGTTTTTGGTCGTTGGTATATGGATTAGATATAAAGGATATGTAATTTTATTTTCATGTAAATAAGTCATGAATGATTACTCATATTTTTGTAATTTTATGAGATATTTCATGCTAGTTGCCAAATGATGGTTCCCACATATGTTAGGTGACTCACATGGGCTACTAAGAGCTGATCATTGGAGTATATATACCAATAGTACATACATCTAAAAGCTGTGTATTGTACGAGTACGAATACGGGTGCATACGAGTAGAATTGTTGATGAAACTGAACGAGGATGTAATTGTAAGCATTTTTGTTAAGTAGAAGTATTTTTATAAGTGTCTTGAAGTCTTTAAAAAGTGTATAAATACATATTAAAACACTACATGTATATACATTTTAACTGAGTCGTTAAGTCATCGTTAGTCGTTACATGTAAGTGTTGTTTTGAAACCTTTAGGTTAACGATCTTGTTAAATGTTGTTAACCCAATGTTTATAATATCAAATGAGATTTTAAATTATTATATTATCATGATATTATAATGTATGAATATCTCTTAATATGATATATATACATTAAATGTCGTTACAACGATAATCGTTACATATATGTCTCGTTTAAAAATCATTAAGTTAGTAGTCTTGTTTTTACATATGTAGTTCATTGTTAATATACTTAATGATATGTTTACTTATAATAATATCATGTTAACTATATATATATCCATATATATGTCATCATATAGTTTTTACAAGTTTTAACGTTCGTGAATCACCGGTCAACTTGGGTGGTCAATTGTCTATATGAAACCTATTTCAATTAATCAAGTCTTAACAAGTTTGATTGCTTAACATGTTGGAAACACTTAATCATGTAAATATTAATTTTATAATATATATATAAACATGGAAAAGTTCGGGTCACTACAGTACCTACCCGTTAAATAAATTTCGTCCCGAAATTTCAAGCAGTAGGAGGTGTTGACGTATCTTCTGGAAATAAGTGCGGGTATTTCTTATTCATCTGATCTTCTCATTCCCAGGTGAACTCGAGTCCTCTACGAGCATTCCATCGAACCTTAATAATCGGTATCTTGTTTTGTTTAAGTCTCTTAACCTCACGATCCATTATTTCAACGGGTTCTTCTATGAATTGAAGTTTTTCATTGATTTGGATTTCGTCCAACGGAATAGTGAGATCTTCTTTAGCAAAACATTTCTTCAAATTCGAGACGTGGAAAGTGTTATGTACAGCCACGAGTTGATTAGGTAACTCAAGTCGGTAAGCTACTGTTCCGACACGATCAATAATCTTGAATGGTCCAATATACCTTGGATTTAATTTCCCTCGTTTACCAAATCGAACAACACCTTTCCAAGGTGCAACCTTAAGCATGACCATCTCTCCAATTTCAAATTCTATATCTTTTCTTTTAATGTCGGCGTAGCTCTTTTGTCGACTTTGGGCGGGTTTCAACCGTTGTTGAATTTGGATGATCTTCTCAGTAGTTTCTTATATTATCTCCGGACCCGTAATCTGTCTATCCCCCACTTCACTCCAACAAATTGGAGACCTGCACTTTCTACCATAAAGTGCTTCAAACGGAGCCATCTCAATGCTTGAATGGTAGCTATTGTTGTAGGAAAATTCTGCTAACGGTAGATGTCGATCCCAACTGTTTCCGAAATCAATAACACATGCTCGTAGCATGTCTTCAAGCATTTGTATCGTCCTTTCACTATGCCCATCGGTTTGTGGATGAGTTCCTAATGCTTGCTATAATGTCTGCCAGAATCTTGAAATAAATCTGCCATCCCTATCAGAGATAATAGAGATTGGTATTCCATGTCTGGAGATGACTTCCTTCAAATATAGTCGTGCTAACTTCTCCATCTTGTCATCTTCTCTTATTGGCAAGAAGTGTGCTGATTTGTTGAGACGATCAACTATTACCCAAATAGTATCAAAACCACTTGCAGTCCTTGGCAATTTAGTGATGAAATCCATAGTAATGTTTTCCCATTTCCATTCCGGGATTTCGGGTTGTTGAAGTAGACCTGATGGTTTCTGATGCTCTGCTTTGACCTTAGAACACGTCAAACATTCCCCTACGTATTTAGCAACATTGGCTTTCATACCTGGCCACCAAAAATGTTTCTTGAGATCCTTGTACATCTTTTTCGTTCCAGGATGTATTGAGTATCTGGTTTTATGAGCTTCTCTAAGTACCATTTCTCTCATATCTCCAAATTTTGGTACCCAAATCCTTTCAGCCCTATACCGGGTTCCATCTTCCCGAATATTAAGATGCTTCTCCGATCCTTTGGGTATTTCATTCTTTAAATTTCCCTCTTTTAAAACTCCTTGTTGCGCCTCCTTTATTTGAGTAGTAAGGTTATTGTGAATCATTATATTCATAGATTTTACTCGAATGGGTTCTCTGTCCTTTCTACTCAAGGCGTCGGCTACCACATTTGCCTTCCCCGGGTGGTAACGAATCTCAAAGTCATAATCATTCAACAATTCAATCCACCTACGCTGCCTCGTGTTCAGTTGTTTCTGATTAAATATGTGTTGAAGACTTTTGTGGTCGGTATATATAATACTTTTGACCCCATACAAATAGTGCCTCCAAGTCTTTAATGCAAAAACAACCGCGCCTAATTCCAAATCATGCGTCGTATAATTTTGCTCGTGAATCTTCAATTGTCTAGACGCATAAGCAATTACCTTCGTTTGTTGCATTAATACACAACCGAGACCTTGCTTTGAGGCGTCACAATATATAACAAAATCATCATTCCCTTCAGGCAATGACAATATAGGTGTCGTAGTTAGCTTTTTCTTCAATAACTGAAATGCCTTCTCTTGTTCATCCTTCCATTCAAATTTCTTCCCTTTATGCGTTAATGCAGTCAAGGGTTTTGCTATTTTGGAGAAATCTTGGATGAATCTTCTGTAGTAACCAGCCAATCCTAAAAATTGACGTATATGCTTCGGAGTTTTTGGGGTTTCCCACTTTTCAACGGTTTCGATCTTTGCCGGGTCCACCTGGATACCTTCTTTGTTCACTATGTGACCAAGGAATTGAACTTCTTCCAACCAAAATGCACACTTTGAAAACTTAGCGTACAGTTTTTCTTTCCTCAATACTTCTAGCACTTTTCTCAAATGTTCTTCGTGCTCTTGATCATTCTTTGAGTAAATAAGTATGTCATCGATGAAAATAATGACAAACTTGTCAAGATATGGCCCACACACTCTGTTCATAAGGTCCATGAACACAGCTGGTGCGTTAGTCAATCCAAACGGCATAACCATAAACTCGTAATGACCATAACGCGTCCTAAAAGCAGTTTTTGGAATATCATCCTCCTTTACTCGCATTTGATGATATCCATAACGTAAATAAATCTTCGAATAAACCGACGAGCCTTGTAGTTGATCAAATAAGTCGTCAATTCTCGGCAGTGGATAACGGTTTTTGATGGTAAGTTTGTTCAACTCTCTGTAGTCAATACACAACCTAAATGTACCATCCTTCTTCTTGACAAATAAAACAGGAGCTCCCCATGGTGATGTGCTTGGTCGAATGAAACCACGTTCTAATAGTTCTTACAGTTGGCTTTGCAGTTCTTTCATCTCGCTGGGTGCGAGTCTATAAGGAGCACGAGCTATTGGTGCAGCTCCTGGTACAAGATCTATTTGAAATTCAACAGATCGATGTAGAGGTAGTCCCGGTAATTCTTTCAGAAATACATCGGGAAATTCTTTTGCGACAGGAACATCATTGATGCTCTTTTCTTCAGTTTGTACTTTCTCGACGTGTTCTAGAACAGCATAGCAACCTTTTCTTATTAGTTTTTGTGCCTTCAAATTACTAATAAGATGTAGCTTCATGTTGCCTTTTTCTCCGTACACCATTAAGGGTTCTCCTTCTTCTCGTACAATGCGAATTGAATTTTTATAACATACGATCTCTGCTTTCACCTTCTTCAGCCAGTCCATGCCAACTATTACATCAAAACTCCCTAACTCTACTGGTATCAAATCAATCTTAAATATTTCGCTACCCAGTTTAATTTCTCGATTCCGGCACATATTATCTGCTGAAATTAATTTACCGTTTGCTAATTCGAGTAAAAATTTACTATCCAACGGCGTCAATGGACAACTTAATTTAGCACAAAAATCTCTACTCATATAGCTTCTATCCGCACCCGAATCAAATAAAACGTAAGCAGATTTATTGTCAATAAGAAACGTACCCGTAACAAGCTCCGGGTCTTCCTGTGCCTCTGCCGCATTAATATTGAAAACTCTTCCGCGGCCTTGTCCATTCGTGTTCTTCTGGTTCGGGAAATTTCTAATAATGTGGCCCGGTTTTCCATATTTATAACAAACTACATTGGCATAACTTGCTCCAACACTACTTGCTCCGCCATTACTCGTTCCGACACCATTTGTTCCTTTCGTTCTGTTAACCCCTGGTCCGTAGACCTCACACTTCGCCGTGCTATGACCATTTCTTTTACACTTGTTGCAAAATTTGGTGCAGAACCCCGAGTGATACTTTTCACACATTTGGCATAGCTGCTTCTGATTGTTGTTATTGTTGCAATTGTTATTGTTGTTGGGATGATTGTTGTAGTTGCTGCTGTTGTTGTTGTTGTTGTTGTTGTTGTTGTTGTTGTTGTTGTTGTTGTTGTTGTTATTGTTGTTGGGCCGTTTGTTGTAGTTGCGATTGATATTGCGATTGTTGGGATAGTTGTTGCGATTATTGTTGTAATTGTTGTTGTTGTTGTTGTTGTTGTTGTTGTTGTATTGGTGATTCTTATCACCGTTTTCCTCCCACTTTCTTTTGACTTGCTTCACATTGGCCTCTTCAGCTGTCTGTTCTTTAATTCTTTCCTCAATCTGGTTCACTAGTTTGTGAGCCATTCTACATACCTGTTGTATGGAGGCGGGCTCGTGTGAACTTATATCTTCTTGGATTCTTTCCGGTAATCCTTTCACAAACGCGTCGATCTTCTCTTCCTCATCTTCGAACGCTCCTTGACACAATAGGCACAATTCTGTGAATTGTCTTTCGTACGTGGTAATATCAAATCCTTGGGTTCGTAACCCTCTAAGTTCTGTCTTGAGCTTATTGACCTCGGTTCTGGGACGGTACTTCTCGTTCATCAAGTGCTTGAATGCTGACCACGGTAGTGCGTAAGCATCATCTTGTCCCACTTGCTCTAGATAGGTATTCCACCATGTTAACGCAGTACCTGTGAAGGTATGCGTAGCGTACTTCACTTTGTCCTCTTCAGTACACTTACTTATGGCAAACACCGATTCAACCTTCTTGGTCCACCGTTTCAATCCGATCGGTCCTTCAGTTCCATCAAATTCCAAAGGTTTGCAGGCAGTGAATTCTTTGTAGGTGCATCCTACACGATTTCCTGTGCTGCTAGATCCAAGGTTATTGTTGGTATGTAGCGCAGCCTGTACTGCAGCTATGTTCGAAGCTAGAAAAGTACGGAATTCCTCTTCACTCATATTCACGGTGTGTCGAGTAGTTGGTGCCATTTCCTTCAAAATAGTCAAATGGAACAAGTTAATCATACAGAATATTAAGAGTAGTTAATAGTATTTCGTAGCATAATATGAACTCATTTATAAAAGCTTTTTCTTCATATTAGCGTTTTATAAGTTTAAATTCGGGTAGTACCTACCCGTTAAGTTCATACTTAGTAGCTAATATACAATTCAACTACTACAATTCTATATGAAAAACTGATTATAATAATATTTCGCGTTCAAACTTTTATACAATATTTTACAAACTTACAATACCGCTTATTTTACATAAAGCATGAAATATAGCACACAATAACTTTGATACAAGATAGTTGTGAAGATAATTATAGCTAGTACACAAGTCGTTCAGCAAAGGCAATAAAGACACGTAATTCATACGTCCAAAAACAAGTCATGCATTCTGGTTTTACTAGGACTACTTCGCATCCTTGGTCTTGTGGAACATAACCGTTATGGCCGTTGATAAGACAGCGTGTTGTAATGTCGTCAAAGGGACGAGGGTTACGTAATGTCCAACAGTCCCGTAACAATCTAAAAACCTCATTTCTTACCCCAATTACCGACTCCGTCACTTGTGGAACGTTTTGTTTAATAGTTGTAGCCCGATGTTCTTTTTCTCACTTTGGAGAGAAGCGAACATTACTAACCCGTAAGCATAACATGCTTCTTTATGTTGCATGTTAGCAGCTTTTTCTAAATCATGAAGTCCTATATTCGGATACACTGAGTCAAAATAATTTCTTAACCCGTTGCGTAAAATAGCATTTGGGTTCCCCGCAATATATGCGTCAAAGTAAACACATCGTAACTTATGGGTTTCCCAATGTGATATCCCCCATCTTTCAAACGAAAGTCTCTTATAAACCAAGGCATTCTTGGAACGTTCTTCGAATGTCTTACAAACTGATTTTGCCGTAAATAGTTGTGCCGAAGAATTCTGACCGACTCTAGACAAGATTTCATCAATCATGTCTCCGGGTAGGTCTCTTAAAATATTGGGTTGTCTATCCATTTTGTGTTTTTATACTGTAAAATAGACAAGAGTTAGATTCATAAAAAAATACTTATTAATACAAGCAATTTTTACATATATCATAAAACATAAGCACACTATATTACATATATTACACCACACGAATACAACTATCTTATTCCGACTCGCTCGTTTCTTCTTCTTCGGTTTTGGTTCGTTTTGCCAAGTTTCTAGGGATATATGATGTTCCCCTAATACGAGCTGTCGTTTTCCACAACGGTTTAGAAAAACCTGGTGGTTTAGAGGTTCCCGGGTCATTGTTACAACTTAAGGGCTTCGGGGGTTGACGATACATATAAAGTTCATCGGGGTTGGAATTAGATTTCTCTATTTTTATGCCCTTTCCCTTATTATTTTCTTTTGCCTTTTTAAATTCAGTTGGGGTAATTTCTATAACATCATCGGAATTCTGGTCGGAATCCGATTCATCGGAGAATTGGTAATCCTCCCAATATTTTGCTTCCTTGGCGGAAACACCATTGACTATAATTAACCTTGGTCGGTTGGTTGAGGATTTTCTTTTACTTAACCGTTTTATTATTTCCCCCACCGGTTCTATTTCTTCTTCCGGTTCCGGTTCTTCTTCCGGTTCCGACTCTTCTTCCGGTTCTGACTCTTCTTCCGGTTCCTCTTCGGGAACTTGTGAATCAGTCCACAAATCATTCTAATTTACATTTGACTCTTCATTATTATTAGGTGAGTCAATGGGACTTGTTCTAGAGGTAGACATCTATCACATAATATCAAACACGTTAAGAGATTAATATATCACATAATATTCACATGTTAAAAATATATAGTTTCCAACAAAATTTGTTAAGCAATCATTTTTCAAGTAAACATGGTCGAAGTCCAGACTCACTAATGCATCCTAACAAACTCGATAAGACACACTAATGCAAAATTCTGGTTCTCTAAGACCAACGCTCGGATACCAACTGAAATGTCCCGTTCTTATTGATTAAAAACGTTCCATATTAATTGATTTCGTTGCGAGGTTTTGACCTCTATATGAGACGTTTTTCAAAGACTGCATTCATTTTTAAAACAAACCATAACCTTTATTTCATAAATAAAGGTTTACAAAGCTTTACGTAGATTATCAAATAATGATAATCTAAAATATCATGTTTACACACGACCATTACATAATGGTTTACAATACAAATATGTTACATCGAAATCAGTTTCTTGAATGCAGTTTTTACACAATATCATACAAACATGGACTCCAAATCTTGTCCTTATTTTAGTATGCAACAGCGGAAGCTCTTAGTATTCACCTGAGAATAAACATGCTTTAAACGTCAACAAAAATGTTGGTGAGTTATAGGTTTAACCTATATATATCAAATCGTAACAATAGACCACAAGATTTCATATTTCAATACACATCCCATACATAGAGATAAAAATCATTCATATGGTGAACACCTGGTAACCGACATTAACAAGATGCATATATAAGAATATCCCCATCATTCCGGGACACCCTTCGGATACGATATAAATTTCGAAGTACTAAAGCATCCGGTACTTTGGATGGGGTTTGTTAGGCCCAATAGATCTATCTTTAGAGTTCGCGTTAATTAGGGTGTCTGTTCCCTAATTCTTAGATTACCAGACTTAATAAAAAGGGGAATATTCGATTTCGATCATTCAACCATATAATGTAGTTTCGATTACTTGTGTCTATTTCGTAAAACATTTATAAAAGCGCAAGCATTCTCAGTCCCAAAAATATATATTGCAAAAGCATTTAAAAAGGGAGTAATGAAACCCACACATATAAATATTGTAAAACAGTTAATAAAGCATTTGCATGTATTCTCAGCCCAAAAATATATATAAAAAGGGAATAATGAAACTCACTTTCACAGATTTTTACTTCGTCGGGAAGTAAGACTTGGCCACTGGTTGATTCACGAACCTATAACAATATATACATATATATCAAAGTATGTTCAAAATATATTTACAACATTTTTAATACATTTTGATGTTTTAAGTTTATTAAGTCAGCTGTCCTCGTTAGTAATCTACAACTAGTTGTCCACAGTTAGATGTACAGAAATAAATCGATAAATATTATCTTGAATCAATCCACGACCCAGTGTATACATATCTCAGTATTGATCACAACTCAAACTATATATATTTTGGAATCAACCTCAACCCTGTATAGCTAACTCCAACATTCACATATAGAGTGTCTATGGTTGTTCCAAAATATATATAGATGTGTCGACATGATAGGTCGAAACATTGTATACGTGTCTATGGTATCTCAAGATTACATAATATACAATACAAGTTGATTAAGTTATGGTTGGAATAGATTTGTTACTAATTTTCACGTAGCTAAAATGAGTAGTTTTTACCAATTTTATTTTACTCGCCATTTCTTCGTTTCTAATCCGTTTTGAGTGATTTAAGCGGCCACGGTTTCGTATTGAACTTGACTTTATGAAACTAAACAGAAAAGGTATAGTTTTATAGTCGGAAATACAAGTTACAAGTCGTTTTTGTAAAGGTAGTCATTTCAGTCGAAAGAATGACATCTTGATAACCATTTTAGAAAACATACTTCCACTTTGAGTTTAACCATGATTTTTGGATATAGTTTCATGTTCATAATAAAAATCATTTTTCTAGAATTATAGCTTTTAAATCAAAGTTTTTCATAGTTTTTAATTATCCAAACCAAAACAGCCCCCGGTTGTAACTACGACGGCGTAAATCCGGTTTTATGGTGTTTATCGTGTTTCCGGGTTTTAAATCATTAAGTTAGCATATCATATAGATATAGATCATGTGTATAGTTGATTTTAAAATTGTAGTTAGAAGGATTAACTTTATTTGCGAACAAGTTTAGAATTAACTAAACTATGTTCTGGTGATTACTAGTTTACCACTTCGAATATGATAGCTTTTTATGTATGAATTGAATGATGTTATGAACATCATTACTACCTTAAGTTCCTTGGATAAACCTACTGGAAAAGAGAAAAATGGGTCTAGCTTCAACGGATCCTTGGATGGCTCGAAGTTCTTGAAGCAGAATCATGACACGAAAACAAGTTCAAGTAAGATCATCACTTGAAATAAGATTGTTATAGTTATAGAAATTGAACCAAAGTTTGAATATGATTATTACCTTGTATTAGAATGATAACCTACTGTAAGAAACAAAGATTTTTTGAAGTTGGATGATCACCTTACAAGATTGGAAGTGAGCTAGCAAACTTGAAAGTATTCTTGATTTTATGTAACTAGAACTTGTAGAATTTATAAAGAACACTTAGAACTTGAAGATAGAACTTGAGAGAGATCAATTAGATGAAGAAAATTGAAGAATGAAAGTGTTTGTAGGTGTTTTTGGTCATTGGTGTATGGATTAGATATAAAGGATATGTAATTTTGTTTTCATGTAAATAAGTCATGAATGATTACTCATATTGTTGTAATTTTATGAGATATTTCATGCTAGTTGCCAAATGATGGTTCCCACATGTGTTAGGTGACTCACATGGGCTGCTAAGAGCTAATCATTGGAGTGTATATACCAATAGTACATACATCTAAAAGCTGTGTATTGTACGAGTACGAATACAGGTGCATACGAGTAGAATTGTTGATGAAACTGAACGAGGATGTAATTGTAAGCATTTTTGTTAAGTAGAAGTATTTTGATAAGTGTCTTGAAGTCTTTCAAAAGTGTATAAATACATATTAAAACACTTCATGTATATACATTTTAACTGAGTCGTTAAGTCATCGTTAGTCGTTACATGTAAGTGTTGTTTTGAAACCTTTAGGTTAACGATCTTGTTAAATGTTGTTAACCCAATATTTATAATATCAAATGAGATTTTAAATTATTATATTATCATGATATTATGATGTATGAACATCTCTTAATATGATATATACACATTAAATGTCGTTACAACGATAATCGTTACATATATGTCTCGTTTAAAAATCATTAAGTTAGTAGTCTTGTTTTTACATATGTAGTTCATTGTTAATATACTTAATGATATGTTTACTTATCATAATATCATGTTAACTATATATATATATATCCATATATATGTCATCATATAGTTTTTACAAGTTTTAACATTCGTGAATCACCGGTCAACTTGGGTGGTCAATTGTCTATATGAAACCTATTTCAATTAATCAAGTCTTAACAAGTTTGATTGCTTAACATGTTGGAAACACTTAATCATGTAAATATTAATTTCATAATATATATATATAAACATGGAAAAGTTCGGGTCACTACATATAATCCCATGATCACTCATGTCTGTGGGCGATGTGGGATTTGCCTAGGGTGTTACATTCACCCCCCCTCTCAGGGACTCATCGTCCTCGACGAGGTTTTCCCCACCACCCCCAATGGAACATGAGTGACTCTGATACCATTCTGTAACACCCCAGCTTAACATGACCTGAATATTGTCCACTTTGCCCGCAGGCTCACGATTTTTGCTTGGCGACCACACACGAGAAGCACTTTCCCAGGAGGTCACCTATCCTAGAAGTGCTCTCGCCCGAGCATGCTTGACCATAACCTACTCGCACACCCGCTCTTCATGTGGTCCCAAAACGTGTTGTGTCATTTAAGCGTGAGTATTACCTTATAATCCCATGATCACCCATGTCTGTGGGCGATGTGGGATTTGCCTAGAGTATTACAGCAGTGCAAGTACAAGAGGGTAATTTGACCAATGCATCAAACTGTTTCCATAAAGCATTAAGTTTGTGATAATAATTAGAAATGGAACTACCACTTTGAGACACAGTATTAACACTTTGATAAAGATTAAAGGTGATAGAACCATCAATTTTGTCATAGGTTTCCTTTAATTCATCCCAAACAGTTTTAGAAAATTGAGAAAACACCTGTCATGAAAACAATTCTTCAGAAATTGAATTCAGAATCCAGGAAAGCACAACAGAATTACATCTATCCCATTGCATAGCAAGCACATCATCAGTTTTAGATTTTTCAATAGAGCCATTAATAAAATCAAGTTTATTTTTAGTTTGTAAGGCTAACAACATAGCCCTACTCTAAACATAATTATTTTCAGTACCCTTTAATTTTAATGAAATGAGGGCAGTGGTATTGGTGTCACTTGGGTGCAAATAAAATGGATTACCAAAGTCAAGGTCACTCACTTGAGTGACCCTAGGTCCACTCCCTTCAGATTCAGAAATAGAAGCAGATAAACACACAAACAATCAAAGCAGTACCAAACAATACAGATAAACACAAAAAAAAAACAGATAAAGCCAATGCCAAACGAAGGCAACAATAATAAGAAATAAATAAAGACAGATGTAGTTATGCAGCACACCCCAAATATCAACCAATGCTTGATCAGGTATTCATGAATCTCAAGGGATTCAGATCAAGAGTTGGGCAAAGGAGATCTCAAGGGTATACAAAAGATAATGAATATGCAAAAAGAAAGAGAAGAGATACGCTCACAGAGATTAAGTAGCAGAAGAATAACAAAATGAATCAAGGAGCCAAGTGATGGCCAATCCCAATCAGATCACCAATCGGAACCCAAACAGAAAAACCCTAATCCCCAAATTAGAGCAAGAACACCGACGAATAGATTCAGAGGTCGTTGATACGCTCTGATACCATGAAGAAATTAATAACACAAACACCAAATTTAATCGATTTACTCAAATGCATCAACAATATAGCCAATCTTCAATCAGAAACACAGAACCGAAATTACAAGCACACCTCACTATTACAGAACTTAATAGTGAATTACAAGAATAGAAAAACTAAGTGAGCAAAATGATGAACAAGCTTTGGAACAATCGGCTGGAACACACAAGAGACTCAAACCCTAATCAGATTAAAAGTGAATGATGTACTTCATCACCAATAAACAACGAATATATAGCCATAAGAATGTAGGGTTGGCACATCTGGTCCTCCAACTTATTTTCCTCAGCAACACCAACCTTTTTATTATTCAACATTGGCCACTACACATAAACTTAAACTAACATTAGAAACCAAGGAAACTTATGAGGGTAAGATTGTCAATTCAACATATACTCTCACAAACATACATTATTTCTTTTATATTTAAATTCAAACATGGACTCAACTATGTGACAAGCATTCGAGAAACAATGAGTCGGTGGTTGTAATTAGCAAGTGTTTCATTTAAGATTTGTCCCAAGAGAGTGGTGATTGCTAGTTGAATCGATGAAAACTCATAATCATCCTAAGGTTTGTTTGAGTGTTTGGGGGGGGGGGGTTTAAATTTTGAGATTTTAAGAAAACAATTGCAATTTAACTAACAACTATAAATTATTAAGTAAATATCAATATTAAAAGCATGCACACTTGACTACTCCACTTGAAACATTCAGATTGTTCTTTTGTTCACTTAAATTTCTAATTGTGTTAAAACCTTATACTGGTATCCCTACTAGATGTTCTTATGATCAAATCAACACTTGTAAACTCTCATAAGCTTATGTCAATTAGATCTAGTTGAATCATGCAATTATCATTAATGCTTAGCTTGAATTAAAGTCTCCTAAAACCCTTTAGTGATCAAAATCCCTTAAGAAAACCAAAATTCACTATTCTGACTAAGGACCAATTGAAAACCAATCCAAACCAAGACCCCAATCTATTGAAAGCCCTAATTTGATTGTCTAGATCACTTAAGTGTTGAAGTACAAGTTGATTCACTAATCAAATCCCTAAGAGAAGCTGCACAACTCATATAATCAAAGTAAAGTCTAAAACAAAGATAAAAAAGGATCTTTTAGCTAATTCTAACTACAAATCACAACCATCAACTCATAGATTCATCCAAACACAATCATAAACATATATATGAACAATCCTTAGCTTACAAGCTTCATAATCAAGTGTACTACATCACAAAATCTAGGCAATCATGGCTTGAACAAGAACAATACAAGTAATAAGAGTAGATTCAAACATCATCATGCAATAAATAAGATAAGATTGTACCAAACATATGAAAATTACAAACAAGGTAGATGAAGAAGATGAAGATGATGAAGAACAAGCCCTAGGTCTTGATCCAATCTTCAATTCTTGATGTGAAATGTAAGAAATTGATGGAAACTTGATGAAAACCTTAATAATCTAGCTATCAAATCGTAATTTTACTAGCCACCAGCTACTGAATGTAATCATTAGTTAGTTATGAGAAAAACCCACATCTCATTCTATTTATACCTCTTCTAAAAAATGCTCAGATTTCTAGTGGAACGTCGTTCCATGATATAGAACGTCGTTCTGATGCCCGCAAAAGTGGAATGCTGTTCTGATAAATAAGAACGTCGTTCCTGATTCGTCCTCTAAATGCCCAAAATTTTTGTTTTCATTTCCTTTGTAATGGGATGTCGTTCTTGGCTTGGAACGCCCCTTTTCTCCAGGTGGAACGTCGTTCCTCGATTCGTAACGCTGTTCCGGTGTGTGGAACGTCGTTTTGATGAACATGAACGTCGTTCTTGAGCCAATTCCAGCACTTTGCAGTTTTCTTGATACATTTCACACACTTTGGTCAGTTTTACACCAAATTCATAACCAAAACTGCAGTAGCACTCCGAACGCGACTAATCCCAGTTTCTTGACTTTTAAAGCACAAATGATATCAAAAATCGAGTAAAACGAGGTAGATATTGCGTGAGAAACATAGTATGAATGAGCAATATCAGATGTCTTTTTCACTCCCGCCGTATTGCTCATGTTATAAATTTGTATATGCAAACGCCATTAAAAGTATATAATGAATAACGTATTATGAATGCATTAGTAACTGTATATAATTTGAGCAACAAACGACAAATGAGCTATAGGCGTTTTTGTAAACAATGCAATTAACCCCCTTAGGACCTTGATATGATAATAATAGTTAGTGGAATTCAACTTGCACTTTATTTAAATATATTTTACGACAACGTATATAATACTTTTGAATCGAAATTTTCTACCAATGGTACAATCATATCAGAAAGAGTGTCAAGACCAACCCCCGAATCCGTGGAAGTATGTGTATGTTTAAAAGATAATTTTGACGAATGATCCAATATGTAACATCGTTAGAAGGTCCAATATTGGAAGACGTTGTAGAAACTTTACAAAGAGAAGAAGTTGAATTAGGATAACACCTCCGATTGCAAAATTAGGTGGTATCCCAAGATACCACCTCCGAATGCAAAATTAGACGAATGTGAATTTGAAGACCTTAATGTTGAAGCCGTAGATGAAGATGAAGTTTGAGACTTGTTACCATAGTATAAAGGGTGATGGTAATGTTGAAGCTCGATATATACTTTAGTACTCAAATATGTTTTCACGTAATTGTCATGTCAAAGCTCGAAATGTATTGTGTTTATATTTTAAGTTTTATAATTGTATTGTTTAACTTTAAATAAAAGTTACGATTGTAAATTAAGTTATATAGAGCATATGTATTTTAAACTTTATAGTTGTATTGTTTAAATAAAAGAAAAACAATACAAGATACATTTATATAAATGTTATAACCGTTACCAGATAGCTCAATAGTTCGAGCCCGAGTTTTTTTTTTGTAAGAGGTCATAGGTTAGAATCCTACCTACGATTAATATTTTGTGGTGGCACGTACTTCATGGTAAAAACTGAAAAAATCAAACCGATAAAAATTGATTCCGAACAACTAAAGCCGAAAAAAATCGATCCCGGAAAACTGAACCGAACCAAAATCGGTTTTAACCGTGGTACATGTAATTTATTCAATAACATAAGACATGCCAATTTGAATATGTGCAAGACATCAAAAGTTTGCAGATCGCAAAATAAGACATGCCGTTTTGATTATGTGTAAGACATCAAAAGTAAATAGCATTAGTATCTACAAGAAGAAATAGGGAAACAAAACGCATATTGGCATGGGTGGCTCGCAATTTACTAATGTTTTGTGACTCCATGAGAACAAAAAAATAAAAAAAGGAGCTACACCTAGCTAAGAAGATGGTTGTGCTGCTGATGCGATATCATAGAAGCAGTTTCTTAAATGGCTTTCCTTCATATCACATTGAATCTTTATACAATCTAACATTTCATTCATGACAGTTTTAGCTTCAACACACAAACTAGAAAACCGCGCTTCCAATTTATCCCTATTTGACTTTGGCAGTTTCGTCAAAAAACATTCAATGCATTGCAAGAGCGACATGATACGTCCAGGCTTCACTATCCCTTCCTGAATCTCAGCATCCATGTCTTCCCAACAAACCAGGATTTGATTTCTCATTTTCCATATGTGAAATAGCGTTTTTGTCCCTTGTTGTTCCGGCACGTCAAACCAGGGTGCCTTCCCATGCTCTTTTGTCTTTATTTTGGGGTTCTTTAACACCGTTTTCAACTGGTCTAGCAACACTTTCAGCTTCGACATTACCTCTTGCGCTGATGTGGCATCCCTCACTGCTCTAGCTTCCTGCAATGCTTCCATGATATTATATAAGTCATAGAAACCATAATAAGATCCTTTACTATAGTCATATGGTTACAACCCAAAAACATTAAAAAAATACCCTAAAGTTTGAAATAGAAAAACATCTACTAAAGCTTGTCACCTACTCAACTTGGTGATAAACAAGTAAATGTCATCATGATCTTTTCTGTATAAATTTAACAAGATGGTAATACCTCGCGTGTAATCATTGTGAAGGTTGCTGTCGGAGAGCAATAGACGTAATTACTTCTTCGCATGCTTCTTTTGGCAAAGATTCCGGATAAATCTTTAAATTGGTTAACTTAGCAAATATAGAATGTTGATGCAAGCTTAGTTCCACTGATGGAGAAAGAAGCTGCAAAAAAGTTTAAGAGCTGAAAATTACTACGCCCGTTTTAAAGAAGAAGAGCTAGAGTTGTTTTTTTTATATATATTTTTAGGATTTTTTTGTTGGAAACTAAACTTGATTTTGGGCTATGTGTTTTAGATTTGGACTTGCAAGTATACAAATATTTTGGATCAAGATTATAGCCCATTATGTAGAAGCTTCTTGTAATATGTAGTAGTGAAAGTGTGTAGAATGTGTGTAGAATAATCTTGTAAAATATCTAGGTCTAGAAATACTAGGAAATATCTAGATAGTAGTAGATGATAGAGTGATCTAGACTATTCCATTGAGTAGTATAAATAGAGGGCTTCACCCCTCATTTGTAATCAAGCAAAGCAAGCAATAAGCAATAAAAGAAAAGCTTTCAAGATCAATCTAACTTCTAAAAATCATCAATCCACTCTTCCACAAATAATATACATAACCTCCTATTTCTAACAAATTGGTATCAAGAGCTTGGTTCGACAAGATGATGGCCAACAATGTCATCACGTTTCCTCGCCTCATAAAGGATAATTATGATCGATGGAGCATCCAAATGAAGACCTTCCTAGGTGGACAAGACTTATGGGAGATTGTGGAGGAAGGCTATGAGGAACCTACAGAAAAAGGTCCTCTCGGCAAGGAGAAAAAATTAATGAAGACGAACGATCAAAAGGCTCTTTCCATCATCCAACAAAGTGTAGATGATGGAGCTTTTGAGAAAATTGCAAGTGCAACCACCGCCAAGAAAGCATGGGAGATCTTGGAGAATTCTTATAAGGGAGTTGATAAGGTGAAAAAGGTTCGACTACAAACACTACGAGGTGAGTTCGAATCCTTAAATAAGAAAGACTCAGAATCAATTTCTGATTATTTTACAAGAGTCTTGGCGGTTGTCAATCAATTAAAGAGGAATGGCTAAACTTTAAGTGATGTGAGGGTCATTGAGAAAATTCTTAGATCATTAGATTCAAAATTCGACTATATAGTCGTAGCCATTGAAGAATCTAAAGATCTAGAATCAATGACTATCGATGAACTCATGGGTTCACTACAAGCCCATGAAGAGAGGTTCAATAAGAAAAATAAGGAGCCTTTGGAGCAAGCTTTACAAGCAAAACTCTCTTTCAAAGAAGAGAACAGTGAAAAGACTCATCAAACGAGTCAACGAGGTCGTGGTCAAGTACGTGGCCGAGGATGAGGGTATGGATATATCAAACGTGGAGGTTATAGTTCTTAAAAAAATGAAGAAAGAAGTCAAGATTTTCACCCGACAAGAGGTCGCGGGAGAGGCTACACAAGTAGAAAGCCAAGGTATGACAATTCTCAAACCAAATGCTATAATTGTCATAAATTTGGCCACTATGCTTCGGAATGCGAGAAGTCAAACAATTACTTGCAAGAAAGAGCAAATTTTGCACAAGAAGATACTGAAGCCGTGGAAAACACTTTGTTACTAGCATGCAAAGGTGAAGATAACGGAGAATCAAATTTGTGGTATCTCGACACAGGTGCAAGCAACCATATGTGCGGTGACAAAAACATGTTTGTGGAGTTAGACGAGGTAATAAGTGGAAATATCACCTTTGGAGATTCCTCAAAAGTCCCGGTTAAAGGCAAAGGTAAGATCCTCATCCGCTTGTAAAATGAAAGGCATCAATTTATCTCTAACGTGTATTATGTGCCTAATATGAAGACAAATATACTGAGTATTGGACAACTCTTAGAGAAAGGCTATGATATTCACATGATAAATCGTAGTCTTTATCTGAGAGACCAAAAAGGAGGTTTGATTGCTAAGGTGCCAATGTCAACGAATAGGATGTTCTTGCTAAATATTCAACATGACATTCCACGATGTTTAAAAGCATGTTTCAAAGATAATTCTTGGCTTTGGCACATGAGATACGGGCACTTAAATTTTGGAGGCTTAAAATTATTATCAAGTAAAGGAATGGTGAAGGGTTTGCCTCCAATTAATCACCCGGATCAAATTTGTGAGGGATGTCTTCTAGGAAAGCACTTCCGAAATAGTTTTCCAATAGAGGCTTCTAGTAGAGCGAAGAAACCTCTAGAACTTATTCACATGGATGTGTGTGGACCCATATGTAGTGACCCGAACTTTTCCATGTTTATATATATATTAAATGAAATTGATATTTACATGATTAAATGTTTCCAACATGTTAAGCAATCAAACTTGTTAAGACTTGATTAATTGAAATATGTTTCATATAGACAATTGACCACCCAAGTTGACCGGTGATTCACAAACGTTAAAACTTGTAAAAACTATATGATGACACATATATGGATATATATATATATATATATATATATATATATATATATATATATATATATATATATATATATATATATATATATATATATATATATATATATATATATATATATAGTTAACATGATACTATGATAAGTAAACATATCATTAAGTATATTAACAATGAACTACATATGTAAAAACAAGACTACTAACTTAATGATTTTTAAACGAGACATATATGTAACGATTATCGTTGTAAAGACATTTAATGTATATATATCATATTAAGAGATATTCATACATGATAATATTATGATAATATAATAATTTAAAATCTCATTTGATATTATAAACATTGGGTTAACAACATTTAACAAGATCGTTAACCTAAAGGTTTCAAAACAACACTTACATGTAACGACTAACGATGACTTAACGACTCAGTTAAAATGTATATACATGTAGTGTTTTAATATGTATTTATACACTTTTGAAAGACTTCAATACACTTATCAAAATACTTCTAATTACCAAAAATGCTTACAATTATATCCTCGTTCAGTTTCATCAACAATTCTACTCGTATGCACCCGTATTCGTACTCGTACAATACACAACTTTTAGATGTATGTACTATTGGTATATACACTCCAATGATCAGCTCTTAGCAGCCCATGTGAGTCACCTAACACATGTGGGAACCATCATTTGGTAACTAGCATGAAATATCTCATAAAATTACAAAAATATGAGTAATCATTCATGACTTATTTACATGAAAACAAAATTACATATCCTTTATATCTAATCCATACACCAACGACCAAAAACACCTACAAACACTTTCATTCTTCAATTTTATTCATCTAATTGATCTCTCTCAAGTTCTATCTTCAAGTTCTAAGTGTTCTTCATAAATTCTACAAGTTCTAGTTACATAAAATCAAGAATACTTTCAAGTTTGCTAGCTCACTTCCAATCTTGTAAGGTGATCATCCAACCTCAAGAAATCTTTGTTTCTTACAGTAGGTTATCATTCTAATACAAGGTAATAATCATATTCAAACTTTGGTTCAATTTCTATAACTATAACAATCTTATTTCAAGTGATGATCTTACTTGAACTTGTTTTCGTGTCATGATTCTGCTTCAAGAACTTCGAGCCATCCAAGGATCCGTTGAAACTAGATCCATTTTTCTCTTTTCCAGTAGGTTTATCCAAGGAACTTAAGGTAGTAATGATGTTCATAACATCATTCGATTCATACATATAAAGCTATCTTATTCGAAGGTTTAAACTTGTAATCACTAGAACATAGTTTAGTTAATTCTAAACTTGTTCGCAAACAAAAGTTAATCCTTCTAACTTGACTTTTAAAATCAACTAAACACATGTTCTATATCTATATGATATGCTAACTTAATGATTTAAAACCTGGAAACACGAAAAACACCGTAAAACCGGATTTACGCCGTCGTAGTAACACCGCGGGCTGTTTTGGGTTAGTTAATTAAAAACTATGATAAACTTTGATTTAAAAGTTGTTATTCTGAAAAAATGATTTTTATTATGAACATGAAACTATATCCAAAAATTATGGTTAAACTCAAAGTGGAAGTATGTTTTCTAAAATGGTCATCTAGACGTCGTTCTTTCGACTGAAATGACTACCTTTACAAAAACGACTTGTAACTTATTTTTCCGACTATAAACCTATACTTTTTATGTTTAGATTCATAAAATAGAGTTCAATATGAAACCATAGCAATTTGATTCACTCAAAACGGATTTAAAATGAAGAAGTTATGGGTAAAACAAGATTGGATAATTTTTCTCATTTTAGCTACGTGAAAATTGGTAACAAATCTATTCCAACCATAACTTAATCAACTTGTATTGTATATTATGTAATCTTGAGATACCATAGACATGTATACAATGTTTTGACCTATCATGTCGACACATCTATATATATTTCGGAACAACCATAGACACTCTATATGTGAATGTTGGAGTTAGCTATACAGGGTTGAGGTTGATTTCAAAATATATATAGTTTGAGTTGTGATCAATACTGAGATACGTATACACTGGGTCGTGGATTGATTCAAGATAATATTTATCGATTTATTTCTGTACATCTAACTGTGGACAACTAGTTGTAGGTTACTAACGAGGACAGCTGACTTAATAAACTTAAAACATCAAAATATATTAAAAGTGTTGTAAATATATTTTGAACATACTTTGATATATATGTATATATTGTTATAGGTTCGTGAATCAACCAGTGGCCAAGTCTTACTTCCCGACGAAGTAAAAATCTGTGAAAGTGAGTTATAGTCCCACTTTTAAAATCTAATATTTTTGGGATGAGAATACATGCAGGTTTTATAAATGATTCACAAAATAGACACAAGTACGTGAAACTACATTCTATGGTTTGAATTATCGAAATCGAATATGCCTCTTTTTATTAAGTCTGGTAATCTAAGAATTAGGGAACAGACACCCTAATTGACGCGAATCCTAAAGATAGATCTATTAGGCCTAACAAACCCCATCCAAAGTACCGGATGCTTTAGTACTTCGAAATTTATATCATATCCGAAGGGTGTCCCGGAATGATGGGGATATTCTTATATATGCATCTTGTTAATGTCGGTTACCAGGTGTTCACCATATGAATGATTTTTATCTCTATGTATGGGATGTGTATTGAAATATGAAATCTTGTGGTCTATTATTATGATTTGATATATATAGGTTAAACCTATAACTCACCAACATTTTTGTTGACGTTTTAAGCATGTTTATTCTCAGGTGATTATTAAGAGCTTCCGCTGTCGCATACTTAAATAAGGACGAGATTTGGAGTCCATGCTTGTATGATATTGTGTAAAAACTGCATTCAAGAAACTTATTTTGTTGTAACATATTTGTATTGTAAACCATTATGTAATGGTCGTGTGTAAACAGGATATTTTAGATTATCATTATTTGATAATCTACGTAAAGCTTTTTAAAACCTTTATTGATGCAATAAAGGTTATGGTTTGTTTTAAAATGAATGCAGTCTTTGAAAAACGTCTCATATAGAGGTCAAAACCTCGCAACAAAATCAATTAATATGGAACGTTTTTAATCAATAAGAACGGGACATTTCAGTTGGTATCAGAGCGTTGGTCTTAGAGAACCAGAATTTTGCATTAGTGTGTCTTATCGAGTTTGTTAGGATGCATTAGTGAGTCTGGACTTCGACCGTGTTTACTTGAAAAATGATTGCTTAACAAATTTTGTTGGAAACTATATATTTTTAACATGTGAATATTATGTGATATATTAATCTCTTAACGTGTTTGATATTATGTGATAGATGTCTACCTCTAGAACAAGTCCCATTGACTCACCTAATAATAATGAAGAGTCAAATGTAAATTGGAATGATTCGTGGACTGATTCACAAGTTCCCGAAGAGGAACCGGAAGAAGAGTCGGAAACGGAAAAAGAATCGGAACCGGAAGAAGAATCGGAACCGGATGAAGAAATAGAACCGGTGGGGGAAATAATAAAACGGTTAAGTAAAAGAAAATCCTCAATCAACCGACCAAGGTTAATTATGGTCAATGGTGTTTCCGCCAAGGAAGCAAAATGGGGGATTTCACATTGGGAAATCCATAAGTTACGATGTGTTTACTTTGACGCATATATTGCGGGGAACCCAAATGCTATTTTACGCAATGGGTTAAGAAATTATTTTGACTCAATATATCCGAATATTGGACTTCGTGATTTAGAAAAAGCGGCTAACATGCAACATAAAGAAGCATGTTATGCTTACGGATTAGTAATGTTCGCTTCTCACCAAAGTGAGAACAAGAACATCGGGCTACAACTATTAAACAAAACGTTCCCACGAGTGACGAAGTCGGTAATTGGGGTAAGAAATGAGGTTTTTAGATTATTACGGGACTGTTGGACATTACGTAACCCTCGTCCCTTTGACGACATTACAACACGCTGTCTTATCAACGGCCATAACGGTTATGTTCCACAAGACCAAGGATGGGAAGTAGTCCTAGTAAAACCAGAATGCATGACTTGTTTCTGGACGTATGAATTACGTGTCTTTATTGCCTTTGCTGAACGACTTGTGTACTAGCTAGAATTATCTTCACAACTATCTTGTATCAAAGTTATTGTGTGCTATATTTCATGTTTTATGTAAAATAAGCGGTATTGTAATTTTGTAAAATATTGTATAAAAGTTTGAACGCGAAATATTATTATAATCAGTTTTTCATATAGAATTGTAGTAGTTGAATTGTATATTAGCTACTAAGTATGAACTTAACGGGTAGGTACTACCCGAATTTAAACTTATAAAACGCTAATATGAAAAAAACCTTTTATAAATGAGTTCATATTATGCTACGAAATACTATTAACTACTCTTAATATTCTGTATGATTAACTTGTTCCATTTGACTATTTTGAAGGAAATGGCACAGACTACTCGACACACCGTGAATATGAATGAAGAGGAATTCCGTACTTTTCTAGCTTCAAACATAGCCGCAGTACAGGCTGCGCTACATACCAATAATAACCTTGGATCTAGCAGTACAGGAAATCGTGTAGGATGCACCTACAAAGAATTCACTGCCTGCAAACCTTTGGAATTTGATGGAACCGAAGGACCGATTGGATTGAAACGGTGGACCGAGAAGGTCGAATCGGTGTTTGCCATAAGTAAGTGTACTGAAGAGGACAAAGTGAAGTATGCTACGCATACCTTCATAGGTTCTGCGTTAACATGGTGGAATACCTATCTAGAGCAAGTGGGACAAGACGATGCGTACGCACTACCGTGGTCAGCATTCAAGCACTTGATGAACGAGAAGTACCGTCCCAGAACCGAGGTCAATAAGCTCAAGACAGAACTTAGAGGATTACGAACCCAAGGATTTGATATTACCACGTACGAAAGACGATTCACAGAATTGTGCCTATTGTGTCCGGGAGCATTCGAAGATGAGGAAGAGAATATCGACGCGTTTGTGAAAGGATTACCAGAAAGAATCCAAGAAGATATAAGTTCACACGAGCCCGCCTCCATACAACATGAATGTAGAATGGCTCACAAACTAGTGAACCAGATTGAAGAAAGAATTAAAGAACAGACTGCTGAAGAGGCCAATGTGAAGCAAGTCAAAAGAAAGTGGGAGTAAAACGGTGATAAGAATCACCAATACAACAACAACAGCAATTACAACAATAATCGCAACAATTATCCCAACAATCGCAACATCAATCGCAACTACAACAAACGGTCCAACAACAACAACAACAACAACAACAGCAACTACAACAATCATCCCAACAACAATAATAACCGCAACAATAACAACAATCAGAAGCAGCTATGCCAAAGGTGTGAAAAGTATCACTCGGGGTTCTGCACCAAATTTTGCAACAAGTGTAAAAGAAATGGTCATAGTGCGGCGAAGTGTGAGGTCTACGGACCAGGGGTTAATAGAACGAAAGGAACAAATGGTGTCGGAACGAGTAATGGCGGAGCAAGTAGTGTCAGAGCAAGTTATGCCAATGTAGTTTGTTATAAATGTGGAAAACCGGGCCACATTATTAGAAATTTCCCGAACCAGGAGAACACGAATGGACAAGGCCGCGGAAGAGTTTTCAATATTAATGCGGCAGAGGCACAGGAAGACCCGGAGCTTGTTACGGGTACGTTTCTTATTGACAATAAATCTGCTTACGTTTTATTTGATTCGGGTGCGGATAGAAGCTATATGAGTAGAGATTTTTGTGCTAAATTAATTTGTCCATTGACGCCTTTGGATAGTAAATTTTTACTCGAATTAGCAAATGGTAAATTAATTTCAGCAGATAATATATGTCGGAATCGAGAAATTAAACTGGTTAGCGAAACATTTAAGATTGACTTGATACCAGTAGAGTTAGGGAGTTTTGATGTGATAATCGGTATGGACTGGTTGAAAGAAGTGAAAGCAGAGATCGTTTGTTACAAAAATGCAATTCGCATTATACGAGAAAAAGGAAAACCCTTAATGGTGTACGGAGAAAAGGGCAACACGAAGCTACATCTTATTAGTAATTTGAAGGCACAAAAACTAATAAGAAAAGGTTGCTATGTTGTTCTAGCACACGTCGAGAAAGTACAAACTGAAGAAAAGAGCATCAATGATGTTCCCATTGTAAAAGAATTTCCCGATGTATTTCCGAAAGAATTACCGGGATTACCCCCACATCGATCCGTTGAATTTCAAATAGATCTTGTACCAGGAGCTGCACCAATAGCTCGTGCTCCTTACAGACTCGTACCCAGCGAGATGAAAGAACTGCAAAGCCAATTACAAGAACTTTTAGAGCGTGGTTTCATTCGACCAAGCACATCATCGTGGGGAGCTCCGGTTTTGTTTGTCAAGAAGAAAGATGGTACATTCAGGTTGTGTATCGACTACCGAGAGTTGAACAAACTTACCATCAAGAACCGCTACCCACTACCGAGAATCGACGACTTATTTGATCAACTACAAGGCTCGTCTGTTTATTCAAAGATTGACTTACGTTCCGGGTATCATCAAATGCGGGTGAAAGAAGATGATATTCCAAGAACTGCTTTCAGAACACGTTACGGTCATTACGAGTTTATGGTCATGCCGTTTGGTTTAACTAATGCACCAGCTGTGTTCATGGACCTTATGAACCGAGTGTGTGGATCATACCTTGACAAGTTTGTCATTGTTTTCATTGATGACATACTTATTTACTTAAAGAATGACCAAGAACACGGTGAACATTTGAGAAAGGTGTTAGAAGTATTGAGGAAGGAAGAATTGTACGCTAAGTTTTCAAAGTGTGCATTTTGGTTGGAAGAAGTTCAATTCCTCGGTCACATAGTGAACAAAGAAGGTATTAAGGTGGATCCGGTAAAGATAGAAACTGTTGAAAAGTGGGAAACCCCGAAAACTCCGAAACACATACGCCAGTTTTTAGGACTAGCTGGTTACTACAGAAGGTTCATCCAAGACTTTTTCAGAATAGCAAAACCCTTGACTGCATTAACGCATAAAGGGAAGAAATTTGAATGGAATGATGAACAAGAGAAAGCGTTTCAGTTATTGAAGAAAAAGCTAACTACGGCACCTATATTGTCATTGCCTGAAGGGAATGATGATTTTGTGATTTATTGTGACACATCAAAGCAAGGTCTCGGTTGTGTATTAATGCAACGAACGAAGGTGATTGCTTATGCGTCTAGACAATTGAAGATTCACGAACAAAATTATACGACGCATGATTTGGAATTAGGAGCGGTTGTTTTTGCATTAAAGACTTGGAGGCACTACTTATATGGGGTCAAAAGTATTATATATACCGACCACAAAAGTCTTCAACACATATTTAATCAGAAACAACTGAATATGAGGCAGCGTAGGTGGATTGAATTATTGAATGATTACGATTTGAGATTCGTTACCACCCGGGGAAGGCAAATGTGGTAGCCGATGCCTTAAGCAGGAGGGATAGAGAACCCATTCGAGTAAAATCTATGAATATAATAATTCATAATAACCTTACTACTCAAATAAAGGAGGCGCAACAAGGAGTTTTAAAAGAGGGAAATTTAAAGAATGAAATACCCAAAGGATCGGAGAAGCATCTTAATATTCGGGAAGACGGAACCCGGTATAGGGCTGAAAGGATTTGGGTACCAAAATTTGGAGATATGAGAGAAATGGTACTTAGAGAAGCTCATAAAATCAGATACTCAATACATCCTGGAACGGGGAAGATGTACAAGGATCTCAAGAAACATTTTTGGTGGCCGGGTATGAAAGCCGATGTTGCTAAATACGTAGGAGAATGTTTGACGTGTTCTAATGTCAAAGCTGAGCATCAGAAACCATCAGGTCTACTTCAACAACCCGAAATCCTGGAATGGAAATGGGAAAACATTACTATGGATTTCATCACTAAATTGCCAAGGACTGCAAGTGGTTTTGATACTATTTGGGTAATAGTTGATCGTCTCACCAAATCAGCACACTTCCTGCCAATAAGAGAAGATGACAAGATGGAGAAGTTAGCACGACTGTATTTGAAGGAAGTCGTCTCCAGACATGGAATACCAATCTCTATTATCTCTGATAGGGATGGCAGATTTATTTCAAGATTCTGGCAGACATTACAGCAAGCATTAGGAACTCGTCTAGACATGAGTACTGCCTATCATCCACAAACTGATGGGCAAAGCGAAAGGACGATACAAACGCTTGAAGACATGCTACGAGCATGTGTTATTGATTTCGGAAACAGTTAGAATCGACATCTACCGTTAGCAGAATTTTCCTACAACAACAGCTACCATTCAAGCATTGAGATGGCGCCGTTTGAAGCACTTTATGGTAGAAAGTGCAGGTCTCCGATTTGTTGGAGTGAAGTGGGGGATAGACAGATTACGGGTCCGGAGATTATACAAGAAACTACCGAGAAGATCATCCAAATTCAACAACGGTTGAAAACCGCCCAAAGTCGACAAAAGAGCTACGCTGACATTAAAAGAAAAGATATAGAATTTGAAATTGGAGACATGGTCATGCTTAAAGTTGCACCTTGGAAAGGCGTTGTTCGATTTGGTAAACGAGGGAAATTAAATCCAAGGTATATTGGACCATTCAAGATTATTGATCGTGTCGGACCAGTAGCTTACCGACTTGAGTTACCTCAACAACTCACGGCTGTACATAACACTTTCCACATCTCGAATTTGAAGAAATGTTTTGCTAAAGAAGATCTCACTATTTCGTTAGATGAAATCCAAATCAACGAAAAACTTCAATTCATCGAAGAACCCGTCGAAATAATGGATCGTGAGGTTAAAAGACTTAAGCAAAACAAGATACCAATTGTTAAGGTTCGATGGAATGCTCGTAGAGGACCCGAGTTCACCTGGGAGCATGAAGATCAGATGAAGAAGAAATACCCGCATCTATTTCCAGAAGATTCGTCAACACCTTCAACAGCTTAAAATTTCGGGACGAAATTTATTTAACGGGTAGGTACTGTAGTGACCCGAACTTTTCCATGTTTATATATATATTAAATGAAATTGATATTTACATGATTAAATGTTTCCAACATGTTAAGCAATCAAACTTGTTAAGACTTTATTAATTGAAATATGTTTCATATAGACAATTGACCACCCAAGTTGACCGGTGATTCACGAACGTTAAAACTTGTAAAAACTATATGATGACATATATATGGATATATATATAGTTAACATGATACTATGATAAGTAAACATATCATTAAGTATATTAACAATGAACTACATATGTAAAAACAAGACTACTAACTTAATGATTTTTAAACGAGACATATATGTAACGATTATCGTTGTAAAGACATTTAATGTATATATATCATATTAAGAGATATTCATACATGATAATATCATGATAATATAATAATTTAAAATCTCATTTGATATTATAAACATTGGGTTAACAACATTTAACAAGATCGTAAACCTAAAGGTTTCAAAACAACACTTACATGTAACGACTAACGATGACTTAACGACTCAGTTAAAATGTATATACATGTAGTGTTTTAATATGTATTTATACACTTTTGAAAGACTTCAATACACTTATCAAAATACTTCTACTTACCAAAAATGCTTACAATTACATCCTCGTTCAGTTTCATCAACAATTCTACTCGTATGCACCCGTATTCGTACTCGTACAATACACAGCTTTTAGATGTATGTACTATTGGTATATACACTCCAATGATCAGCTCTTAGCAGTCCATGTGAGTCACCTAACACATGTGGGAACCATCATTTGGCAAATAGCATGAAATATCTCATAAAATTACAAAAATATGAGTAATCATTCATGACTTATTTACATGAAAACAAAATTACATATCCTTTATATCTAATCCATACACCAACGACCAAAAACACCTACAAACACTTTCATTCTTCAATTTTCTTCATCTAATTGATCTCTCTCAAGTTCTATCTTCAAGTTCTAAGTGTTCTTCATAAATTCTACAAGTTCTAGTTACATAAAATCAAGAATACTTTCAAGTTTGCTAGCTCACTTCCAATCTTGTAAGGTGATCATCCAACCTCAAGAAATCTTTGTTTCTTACAGTAGGTTATCATTCTAATACAAGGTAATAATCATATTCAAACTTTGGTTCAAATTCTATAACTATAACAATCTTATTTCAAGTGATGACCTTACTTGAACTTGTTTTCGTGTCATGATTCTGCTTCAAGAACTTCGAGCCATCCAAGGATCCGTTGAAACTAGATCCATTTTTCTCTTTTCCAGTAGGTTTATCCAAGGAACTTAAGATAGTAATGATGTTCATAACATCATTCGATTCATACATATAAAGCTATCTTATTCGAAGGTTTAAACTTGTAATCACTAGAACATAGTTTAGTTAATTCTAAACTTGTTCGCAAACAAAAGTTAATCCTTCTAACTTGACTTTTAAAATCAACTAAACACATGTTCTATATCTATATGATATGCTAACTTAATGATTTAAAACCTGGAAACACGAAAAACACCGTAAAACCGGATTTACGCCGTCGTAGTAACACCGCGGGCTGTTTTGGGTTAGTTAATTAAAAACTATGATAATCTTTGATTTAAAAGTTGTTATTCTGAGAAAATGATTTTTATTATGAACATGAAACTATATCCAAAAATTATGGTTAAACTCAAAGTGGAAGTATGTTTTCTTAAATGGTCATCTAGACGTCGTTCTTTCGACTGAAATGACTACCTTTACAAAAACGACTTGTAACTTATTTTTCCGACTATAAACCTATACCTTTTCTGTTTAGATTCATAAAATAGAGTTCAATATGAAACCATAGCAATTTGATTCACTCAAAACGGATTTAAAATGAAAAAGTTATGGGTAAAATAAGATTGGATAATTTTTCTCATTTTAGCTACGTGAAAATTGGTAACAAATCTATTCCAACCATAACTTAATTAACTTGTATTGTATATTATGTAATCTTGAGATACCATAGACACGTATACAATGTTTCGACCTATCATGTCGACACATCTATATATATTTCAGAACAACCATAGACACTCTATGTGATGCCCCGTACAAAACCATCGTGTACGAATCATCAACAACAGGATCATTACAAGGTTAAGTACTATATGCTGTAATTAAAGAAGTTGCATTCATGATAAAAAGGTGATGTCATAACCGACATCAAATGTTTTACATTTCAAAAGCATGCTTCGCTAAGTAGAAGCAAATAATAAGTGTACGTGACCACAATGGTCGTTACAAGTCATAGTTTCAAAAGTAAATAAGTTTGAATGCAAGATAAGTAGTCATGCGATAACAACTCTAAGCAGCGGGTTCTACAGCACGACTAGTACACAGCGGAAGCAACCTCAAGCACCTGAGAAATACATGCTTAAAAACGTCAACACAAAGGTTGGTGAGCTATAGTTTAAGTATAACAGTATGTAAGGTAGGCCACGAGATTTCAGTGCTACAAAGAGCGTTTCAAAACAGTATGATAAAGTATATGTTAACCGTGGGCACTTGGTAACTAACTTAACGTTTATACCCCCTGAAAGTACACTTGGCAAGTGCGTATGTCTACGAAGTATTAAACACTCGTTAAATGCTAGCGCGACTAGCCCGAGTGGGGATGTCAAACCCTATGGATCCATATCTAAGATTCGCGTTCATGGTTCAAAAACCAATGATTAAACGTTACCGAGCTAAAGGGAATGTTTATGCCGTTGTATAACCCACACATATATAAGTTTAAGTACTCGTGCCTAGTATGTAAAACATAAAATCCGCATGTATTCTCAGTTCCCAAAATAAGTTAAAGTAAAAAAGGGAATGCTATAACTCACAATGATATGTAGCGGTAAAGTAGTAGTCGGGAAAGGTGTGCAAGTAAACGGTCCGAAGGTCCTCAACCTAAGGCAAATAGTACTAAGTCAGTAAATCATCTTAATAGGTTTAAAAGTATGTATTTAAGGTCTTAAGGGTCATCATCAATCATCATTAAACAAAAGGCGTAAAGTAGGTTTCGTTTATGAAAGTAGCTTAAAACAAAGTCTGACTTCAGTCAGTCACCACGGCCTCTACCCTTACTGAATTAAGGTGAGACCAGTGGGCATGGCTCCGTCTATGAGTCCCTTAAGTGTGGTAAAATTTACAGAAGCAAACTCATCTTGGTTTGACCGTGGCGACGGTCTAAGTGCGAGTAGGTCATAAATTTCTGCACAACGTTAAAGGACATAGTAACGATCGGAGGGCCATAAATCCTAAACCGTAACTCGGATTAAGACGAGTCCTATATGAAAAGTTATCTACTCGAAAAGTTATATCTAAAAATCAAGGTTATAACAGCCCAGGTCTACTGGTATGTTCCAGAATCATCAGGTCAGTAGGTTTTGGACAGAACAGTGAGTTTAAAAGGGTTCCGGTGGTCTTGGTGCTTGATGTTCATCATGGTTCTCATCCTTGATGCGTATAGCTTCAAGTGTACAAATCATTGATGTATCTTAACCAAGTCTTGACCATCATAACCCATGTGCAAGTCTAAGACATGAAGCACAACTCACTTAAGAGTTGTATGAAGTTTGATGAACCAAAGTTGCATCAAGGTCTTAGATCTAACACATACATGAACTATAAACTTGAAAGTTAACTAACTAATCAAGATCATAAGTAGTAGAACATAGTTCTTAGTTTGATCTTGAAGATCCAAGACTCAAAAGTCTAGATCCAAAGTTATATTTAAAGAAAACTTGTTTGTGTGTTCTTGAACTTTCAAAGTTAACTTAATTTGTTCAAGAGATATGAGATCAAGACTAACTTGTAGTACTTAACCATATAAACAAACTACATGAAATTAAAGTGTATAAAATAAAGAAACAAGTTAATTAAACAAGTAATTAGTTCAAGGGTTGCTCATACTTTAAAGATTCAACCAAAGTTGATCTTTAAGTAAAGTAAACTTTAAGTTTACTTCCATGACTTACAAGTATGATTTCAACAACAATGAACTTATATCTTTTGAAACAATATATGTAGAACATAACTAGTAAGTTTAGTTCTTGATTGTTCTTGTTAAAACAAGATAAAAGATGAATCAAACTAGAAAGTTAGATTCTTGAAACATGTAAGTAAATAACAACAATTAACAAGACAAGTAACATTAACAACAAAGAACAACAAATGATGATGATGATTTGCATGTATGTATAAGGTTTTAAGAAGAAAAGAAGAAGAGAAAAAGTCTTCAAGATTACTTACAAGAACTAGAGAAAAGAGAGAAAAGAAATGTTGCAAGTAAGAGTGTGAGTTGGAAATGAGAGATGCAAGTGAGTACTAGTGAACAAGTAGTGTAAAAAAAAAAAAATTTGAATCCCCACATGGCTATAGGCCTTCTGCATTCTGCAGAAAAAAAAGGGGGAAGGCTAATGTTTAATGGCTCTTCATGTGTAAAAGCTTAAAAGTTGGATAATGAGGATGCATGCATGGGAAGTGTATGTTAACTAGATTCCAAGTGAACCAAAACTAGCTAGTTAATGTTCAAGTATCACTTACACTTTCAAGACATGGGCTAAAAGGTCCATTAACAATGTAGGGTGGGCTTGGTAGTCCACCAACATGAGTCCATTACACTAACAAAGTCCAAGTTCAAATAAATCACAAGTTAAACCAATTAAAGCCCAAGTAACTAACTAATAGCCTTAGTTAATTAAAATGATTAATAAATTTAATCATGAATGTAAATAATATCTAAAAATATTATTCGTGAAAGTTTCGGGTGTCACAAAGACGTTTCGGGCACTTAAAAGTCAAGTTCGGACAATCATGGCAACATGTAAATGTAATAACATACATTCGTATAATCACACGTATTAATAATAATAATTATTAATAAATAAACGTTGGAAATTCGAGGGTCGTGACACTCTATATGTGAATGTTGGAGTTAGCTATACAGGGTTGAGGTTGATTCCAAAATATATATAGTTTGAGTTGTGATCAATACTGAGATACGTATACACTGGGTCGTGGATTGATTCAAGATAATATTTATCGATTTATTTCTGTACATCTAACTGTGGACAACTAGTTGTAGGTTACTAACGAGGACAGCTGACTTAATAAACTTAAAACATCAAAATATATTAAAAGTGTTGTAAATATATTTTGAACATACTTTGATATATATGTATATATTGTTATAGGTTCGTGAATCAACCAGTGGCCAAGTCTTACTTCCCGACGAAGTAAAAATCTGTGAAAGTGAGTTATAGTCCCACTTTTAAAATCTAATATTTTTGGGATGAGAATACATGCAGGTTTTATAAATGATTCACAAAATAGACACAAGTACGTGAAACTACATTCTATGGTTGAATTATTGAAATCGAATATGCCCCTTTTTATTAAGTCTGATAATCTAAGAATTAGGGAACAGATACCCTAATTGACGCGAATCCTAAAGATAGATCTATTGGGCCTAACAAACCCCATCCAAAGTACCGGATGCTTTAGTACTTCGAAATTTATATCATATCCGAAGGGTGTCCCGGAATGATGGGGATATTCTTATATATGCATCTTGTTAATGTCGGTTACCAGGTGTTCACCATATGAATAATTTTTATCTCTATGTATGGGATGTGTATTGAAATATGAAATCTTGTGGTCTATTATTATGATTTGATATATATAGGTTAAACCTATAACTCACCAACATTTTTGTTGACGTTTTAAGCATGTTTATTCTCAGGTGATTATTAAGAGCTTCCACTGTCGCATACTTAAATAAGGACGAGATTTGGAGTCCATGCGTGTATGATATTGTGTAAAAACTGCATTCAAGAAACTTATTTTGTTGTAACATATTTGTATTGTAAATCATTATGTAATGGTCGTGTGTAAACAGGATATTTTAGATTATCATTATTTGATAATCTACGTAAAGCTTTTTAAAACCTTTATTGATGAAATAAAGGTTATGGTTTGTTTTAAAATGAATGCAGTCTTTGAAAAACGTCTCATATAGAGGTCAAAACCTCGCAACGAAATCTATTAATATGGAACGTTTTTAATCAATAAGAACGGGACATTTCACCATAAGCCCACCGTCTTTTGGTAAAAATAGATATTTTCTTCTATTCATTGATGATTTTAGTCGAAAGACATGGGTCTATTTTCTAAAAGAAAAGTCGGAAGCTTTTGGAATGTTCAAGAAGTTTAAAGCGTTTGTGGAGAATCAAAGTGGTCTCACCATAAAGGCGATGAGATCCGATCGTGGAGGAGAGTTTACATCCAAGGAATTCAAGGAATTTTGCGACAACAATGGCTTACGACGTCCTCTAACTCTTCCATATTCACCTCAACAAAATGGTGTTGCAGAAAGAAAAAATAGGACCATTCTTGATATGGTTCGGAGTATGTTAAAGAGCAAAAGGATGCCTAAGGAGTTTTGGGCTGAGGCAGTGGACTGTGCGATCTATCTAGCAAATCGTTCGCCCACTAGAAGCGTCAAGAACAAAACGCCCATTGAAGCTTGGAGTGGAAGGAAGCCCGGCATCTCACACCTTCGAGTGTTCGGAAGTGTGGCATATACTCATGTGCCAGATCAGAAGAGGACGAAGCTCGATGATAAAAGCGAGAAACTCATATTCGTGGGCTATGACTCAAGTTCGAAGGGTTACAAGTTATACAATCCCAAGACCGGTAAAGTAATCTCAAGTCGAGATGTGGTGTTCGATGAAGAAGAAACATGGGATTGGAATGTTCCCGAAGAGGAGAACTACGACTTTCTCCCTTATCCATTCGAAAGTACTGCAAGGAACGAAGAATATCTAGAAGTTCAAGAACCTTCTAGTACACCATCTCCGCACTCTCCACGTACTCCAACCACTACACCTAATGAAGTGACACCAACATCAGGAGGAGAATCAAGTAGGCTACAACATCACACAATGAGCATTAGGGAGTTGTACGAGGTAACCCAGCCTATGGAGGATCTATCATTGTTCTGCCTTCTTGCCGATTGTGAGCCAATAAGTTACGAAGACGCAGCAAAAAGCCAAAAGTGGAAACGTGCCATGGACGAGGAGATTCAAGCAATCGAGAAGAATGATACGTGGGATCTTGCTACACTACCAAAAGGGCATAAGGCTATTGGTGTAAAGTGGGTGTACAAGGCCAAGAAGAATTCCAAAGGTGAAGTTGAAAGATACAAGGCAAGGTTGGTGGCGAAGGGATATAGTCAACGAGCTGGCATAGACTATGAAGAAGTATTTGCTCCCGTCGCTCGTCTAGAAACTATAAGATTAATAATCTCACTTGCGGCTCAGCATAATTGGAAGATTTATCAAATGGATGTCAAATTCGCGTTCCTTAATGGCCACTTAGAAGAAGAAGTCTATATAGAACAACCTTTGGGATACATCGTGAAAGGCCAAGAGAATAAGGTGCTGAAATTGAAAAGGGCCTTATATGGGTTGAAGCAAGCGCCTCGAGCATGGAATAGCAGGATAGACAAGTATTTCCAACAGAATGGCTTTACAAAATGCCCACATGAGCATGCTCTCTATACCAAAGTAAGCAAGGAAGGAGATGTTATGATTGTGTGCCTATATGTGGATGACTTAATATTCACTGGCAGTAATCCCAAAATGTTTGATGAGTTCAAGAAAGCAATGGTTCGGGAGTTCGAGATGACCGACATTGGACTTATGGCTTACTATCTTGGGATTGAGGTAAAACAAAAGAAAGAAGGAATATTCATATCCCAAGAAGGTTATGCGAATGAGGTGCTCAAGAAGTTTAAGATGAATGACTGCAAGTCAATGAACACACCGGTGGATTGCAATCTCAAATTGTCAAAAGATGATGAAGGACACTTGGTGGACCCAACACAATACAAGAGTTTGGTTGGAAGTCTGAGGTACCTAACCTGCACGAGACCAGATATTCTCTACGGAGTTGGACTAGTAAGTCGATATATGGAAGCACCTACAATAAATCACTTGAAGGCGGCCAAGAGGATACTTCGCTACATCAAAGGTACGATTGACTATGGCCTGTTTTATTCGCCTTCTGAGCACTTCAAGCTAGTTGGATACAGTGATAGTGATTGGGCTGGAGACATAGATGATCGTAAGAGTACGAGTGGTTTCGTGTTCTATATGGGAGATACGGCGTTCACATGGAGCTCGAAGAAGCAACCCATTGTGACTCTGTCAACGTGTGAAGCCGAGTTTATTGCAGCAACATCGTGCACCTGTCATGCAATATGGCTCAGGAAGTTACTAAATGAGCTTAAGTTTTTTCAAAAGGAACCTACAGAGATATATGTGGATAACAAGTCTGCGATTGCTCTAGCAAAGAATCCAGTCTTCCATGATCGAAGCAAACACATCGATACAAAATACCATTACATAAGGGAGTGTGTTACAAATAAAGAGGTGCAGATAAAGTGCGCGAAGTCACTTGACCAAGTTGCTGATATTTTCACAAAGCCCCTAAAACACGAGACATTTCAGAGATTACGGAATATGCTCGGAGTGACGAAATCAAGTTTAAGGGGGGCTGTTGGAAACTAAACTTGATTTTGGGCTATGTGTTTTAGATTTGGGCTTGCAAGTATACAAATATTTTAGATCAAGATTATAGCCCATTATGTAGAAGCTTCTTGTAATATGTAGTAGTGAAAGTGTGTAGAATGTGTGTATAATAATCTTGTAAAATATCTAGGTCTAGAAATACTAGGAAATATCTAGATAGTAGTAGATGATGGAGTGATCTAGACTACTCCATTGAGTAGTATAAATAGAGGGCTTCACCCCTCATTTGTAATCAAGCAAAGCAAGCAATAAGCAATAAAAGAAAAGCTTTCAAGATCAATCTAACTTCTAAAAATCATCAATCCACTCTTCCACAAATAATATACATAACCTCCTATTTCTAACATTTTTGCTAACGACAGCCCTTAAGGATGTCATTAATGTGCTTTAAAGTATTATACTTGAAAGCGACACTTTTTAAACTATACAATTATACAATTATTTTATGCACGTTAACGACGGCCCTTAGGGCTGCCATTAACAAAATCCATAGTTTTTGATGTCACTTCATTGATATAAAGCTAATTGCAGAATCCACATTATCAGGTATATACACTAAGAACCAAATACCTCGATAATTTCCAAGTTAACTGTAACAAACTTCGCATTGTTGAACTGTTGAAGCAGATCAAAAACTTTACGAGCACTTAAATCGTGTGGTTTGCTAACGTAAAGATCCACCGTCTCCAAAGCAGGCAAAATGTCTGCAATTGACAGCAAACAAGACTGACTTTTATATATTAAAGAAGTAAGGTCGGGTCCACAAATTTCAAGCTCGCCATCACAATTTATAATGCTGAGAGTCTTGAGTCGAGGTCCAATGTCATAAACAGGCGGCTTCGAATAATAGTCCTTCTCATTTTCAAATTCCCACAAAGATTTTCGAAGGCGGCCAATAGTAAAACATTCTGATCCCGTTAGACTGCAGTTACTTAAGGTGAGATCCTTCAGCTTTTTAGACTTGAAGAAAAGATAAGGTTTAGTATCTGGTAATATAACCAAAGTATGATGCAACGTTGTCAAAGCGGGGAGGTAACAAAATTCAACAAGTGTAATGGAACGAGTTTTATCGTATCCACTTAAAGTGAGATTTTTGAGAGAACAAAACTCAAAGCCACCAAGAGGAAAGTCGATAGTTTTTTCAAGCATGAATGTCATAGTCAATTGTTGAACCCGATGCGCGTGTGCATAGTTGATGATTCTATTGAGAAACGATTGGCTAAACTTTCCACTAATCTTGAACTTAATAGAAGATAAATCTACCCAATTAATGATTGCGGTAAGTTAAATAATCAGTAATAAACTTGGAGAATTTGGGCTGTGAAGGGAATAAATTCCTTGAGAATTCGAGATATGACATATTTTTCCACATATGCCTCCATCGAGATGACAAAACATTTAATTAAACAACTTTTTGTAAGCTGGTAAATGAGAGAATTTTATAGATTAACTCATCTGGCAAGTTGCTAAGTCTATTACGCTCAAGTTTTTTCTCATTCTATCAAATTGAGAATTCATCCTTTTGCCTAATTTTTTGACCAAAAAGCTGCAATGTAGAATAAGAAAATAATCCGGACATACTAAACACTTTTGACAATTATTGATAATTGCGAATTTGCAACTGAAAGCAAATAAAAAACTTTTATCAAAATAGCAGAGAATCTGATGATGTTAATTTTCAATATTATTTTTATTCTCAAGCCCTAATTATAAAAAACCACTATCAATCAATCTACACCAGTATCAATCAATCAAACAATCTACATGATGATAACAAATGATTTCATAATCGCAAGTAGCAAACGAATAAGAGATTGATAATATATAAATAAATAGCAGTCGGTTAGGATTTTTAATCTTGACGAAACGTACCTTTTTCAGAGGATCAATGCTAGCATTTGAGATTACCGCGCGTAGCTGACATATGAAATTGAAGAGCACAATTTATAAGAGCGCCAATCCTAATTAGATCTGGGCTTTTGTTAATTGGGCCTTTTCCATGTAATTTAGTCTGATTTTATTTAATTTAAAGAATTATCTATATATCTAATAGACAAAACCCTGTAACACTACTCATCAATAGTAATTAGGGGTATTTTCGTCATTTCACATTTTTTTTTGTCTCCAACGATAAAAGAAGCAACCCTTCAATTTTACCAGAAGATGTCGAAAAAAATTCTTTTTTACCAAAAAAATCAACTAACCTTTTTTGTTTTTCTTTTTTCTTTTCCTTCCTCAACGATAAAGGAGACAACTTTCATAAAAAAAAAACAACCCTTCAATGCTACCAAAAGATGTCAAAAAACATTCTTTTTTACAAAATAGATCAACTAACTTTTTTTTAAAAAAACCGAACGCTAGAAGAAGCAACTTTCACAAAAGGAACAACCCTTCGATGTTAGATGCCGAAATTTTTTTTTTTACAAAATAGATCAAGACTTTTTTTTATAACTCGCATTCAAAACGGAGCCCCCGGTGCGAAGCGAGGGCTCCACAACTAGTTATCACTAAAATACCCATTTTTTGACCTTATTTGCGTGAGAGCCCAAAAAATAAAAAAATTGCCAATTTGCCCTTGCAAGGAGCAAGGTGCCTCTTGCTCCCTTGCGCCTTACGTCATTGCAACCTTGTTTTCATCTGGGAGCAAGGAGCAAGGCACCTTGCTCCTTGCTCCCAGGTGGAAACAAGGACGCAAGGTGCCACTTGCTCCCTTGCTCCCAGATGGAAGCAAGGACGCAAGGTGCCTCTTGCTCCCTTCCTTCCACCTGGGAGCAAGGACGCAAAGTGTGACAATCCGGAAATTTCCAATCAAATTTAAACTTTATCTTTATATTATTCCGACACGATAAGCAAAGTTTGTTAAGTTAAATCTCAAGAATTTTAAATTGTGTTCATACATTCATTATAACCTCGACCAAATTCAGACGATTCACGAACCGTTATATATAAATAAATATGTATATATATGTATATATATATATATATATATTATAACTTGAGAATATTAATAAAGTATTAAACGTAAAATACTTTACATGATTGTATTTGTTTCAATATGTTTATCGATGGAATTAGAAGATAATATCAAATTGTTGATTTATCAGATACATTATGATATGATTACGGGTCTATGTTATGAGGTCCACTGTGATTTAAGAAATCTATTCTTTTTGACAACATTCGGAAAATGGTAAAGTGATTTATAAGTAAGAACGTGAAGTGTAAATAACTTAGATGTTGGATATCGACAAGTTAAGTAACTCGACATTTTTCATTAAGATGATTTCATACGTTTATTTAACCTTTGAACTTTATCTCATGCTTCACCAACAAACTGTAATTTAAAAACTTGAAACCTATTATGAATATATATGATTCTACTTTTTTAAAACATTTTATGATATAACGATTTCCATTATTTTAACCTTTAAACAAAATGATTCTTAAAAATATATTTGGTTTTGGAAAACAAAATTATTATATTTATTTGATTTAGTTTCAAACGTACAAAAACGTTTTCAGTTTAAAAAGAACTTTATTATTAAAACGTATATAACTTTTATAAATATCTAGAACCACTTTTGACAACTCATTACTTAACCAGTATGATAAAGATAACGATATTTATATTTTATTTTATTAAATATATATAACGATTTAAATTAATATTATATTTATTTATACGCGTATTATACGTACATAGTTTTATACTTTTACTATACTTAAACTTTATCTTTACTTTATTTTTACTTTACTTTAACTTTAATAATTCATACTTTAATAATTCACTTTAATAATTCATACTTTAATAATTCACTTTAATAATTCATACTTTAATAATTCACTTTAATAATTCAAAAATCTATTATAAATAGAATTCAATAGGTTTCATTATTTCATAGAAACTTGAAAATATTTTTCTCTAAACTCTCTCAATCGATTTACATATATATATTTACTCCGTATTATTTCAAGATATTATTAGTATACATAAAATATTACGTCATAGTGCTGTCCGAGTGATTTCGAAATTATTTTTCGAGTGGGATTGGATTAAGGAAATTATGGGTTATAGCTATGGAGGTGATTGGTATGGTTCATGGGTATGCTCGTGAGGTCAATATAGTGTTTATCATCTCCGTTGCGTCTACGTACCTTTCCTGCAATATTGAATCTCAATATTGATACGTGAGTACTCATAATTTAACTTTTACATACCAATAGTGTATCCCTGACTAGTGCTCGAGTATATAGGATTATGCATGTTTGTACTTTTGATATTGCCTTTAGTTAGGTTATGTTGAATCCTGAATTATTTATATATGCGACTGAGATAAGGTATAAGATATGCATGTCGTTGGAAAGCTAGCGAAAAATTAAGAACTTTTCATTTAGATATCGAATGATTTCGATGAACGGATTTGAAGTTATAGTCCATCGAATTTTTGTATTATTATTAAAAATGATTATTATTATCGTCGTTATTATCGTCGTTCTAGTTTTTTCTTATTATTATTATTATTATTATCTTTATTAATAAAAGGATTTATCATTAAAAATTGTTATTTTTTTTATTATTACTATCGTTATTATCGTTAAAGTTATAATTAGTATTATTATTATTATCCAATTATTATTATTATTATTATTATTATTATTATTATTATTATTATTATTATTATTATTATTATTATTATTGGTATTATTATTATTATTATCATTATTAATATATATATCATTATTTAAAAATGGTTATTGTTATTGTTATTATTATTATTACTATATTATCATTAAGATAATTATTAGTATTATCGTTAATAATGTTATAACAACTATCATTATTAATATTAGTGTAATTAAAACAAATATTTGTAACACCTAATTATTTTGATTACTATTATTATCATTATTACGAACACGATATAAAAGACGATTAAAAGCTATTAAACGAAACGATTAGGAAATAATGGGTAAGAGTATCATGATGAAATTAAAATATTATAAGATATTGATTTAGATAAAATTATCGTTCTTATTATTTTTATCATTACTATTATTATTAAAATTATCGTTAGTATTAAAACTATCATTTTAACAAAAATTATCATTTTAATAGAAATGTCATTGTTACTATAAAATATCATTATTATTATTATTTTAAATAGAATTATTATTTTAAAGATAATATTAAAAATTATCGTAAATATTAAAGTTATCATAATTAGAATTATCGTTTTATCATAATGTCATCTTAGTAATTATAACTATTGATATTTTTATAATAATAATTATTATTACAAAATAATACAACTTTTACTTACTATCATTATAGATATTATTTTATCAAATAAATATTTGATACAAACATATTTTACTACGTGTAATAACTTACTTTAATAATACGTATCATATTATCTTTATAATATTAAATGAACCCTATAAATTTTATTACTTAATATATATAAAAGTATATTTATTATATAAATATAATATAAAATTTTATTTATTAATAAATAAATTATATTATTTACTCTAATAAATCTTTTAAAAATATTTAAAAATATAAAACGACGATATTTAAACTATATATTAATCATGTATAAATTTTTGGAAATTATTTTGAGTCAAATTTACTTTTGTTGACTTTTGCATATTAGTCTCGAGCATTAGGATTGTGGTACACTATGACTTGACCTAATTTGTTAGACAAATATTGACCAACACATAAATATATATAATTAATTTAGGTTCGTGAATCCGAGGCCAACCTTGCACTTGTTCAATGACGTTATATGTATTTTTACTACGAAATACAGTATGGTGAGTTTCATTTGCCTTTTTACCCTTTATATTTTTGGGCTGAGAATACATGCGCAATTTTTATAAATGTTTTTCGAAATAGACACAAGTAATCGAAACTACATTATATGGTTGAATTATCGAAATCGAATATGCCCCTTTTTATTAAGTCTGGTAATCTAAGAATTAGGGAACAGACACCCTAATTGACGCGAATCCTAAAGATAGATCTATTGGGCCTAACAAACCCCATCCAAAGTACCGGATGCTTTAGTACTTCGAAATTATATCATGTCCGAAGGAGGATCCCGGAATGATAGGGGATATTCTTATATGTATCTAGTTAATGTCGGTTACCAGGTGTTCACCATATGAATGATTATTTTTTGTCTCTATGCATGGGACGTATATTTATGAGAACTGAAAATGAAATTCTTGTGGTCTATTAAAATGATAGAAATAAATGATTATGATAAACTAATGAACTCACCAACCTTTTGGTTGACACTTTAAAGCATGTTTATTCTCAGGTGTTAAAGAAATCTTCCGCTGTGCATTTGCTCATTTTAAAGATATTACTTGGAGTCTTTCATAGCATATTTCGAAGAACATTGCATTCGAGTCATTGAGTTCATCAAAGATTATTATTAAATCAATTTATAGTTGGATAGTGGATATTATGAAATGGTATGCATGCCTGTCAATTTTTGATGTAAAGAAAGATTGTCTTTTAAAAACGAATGCAATGTTTGTAAAATATATCATATATAGGTCAAATACCTCGCAATGTAATCAACTATTGTGAATCGTTTATAATGTATATGAACGGGTCCTTTCAGTTGGTATCAGAGCGGTGGTCTTAGCGAACCAGGTCTGCATTAGTGTGTCTAACTGATAAGTCGTTAGGATGCATTAGTGAGTCTGGACTTCGACCGTGTCTGCATGTCAAAAGTTTTGCTTATCATTTCTAGTCGGAAATCATCTGCTTATCATCCATAGGAAATTACCTGCTTATCATTATTAGTCTAGACACGTCTTGCTACATTAATTGCATGAGTAGTGTATAGACAAACTTCATATCTTAGCGTATCTGCTAAATCATATCTTATCGTATCTGTTACTTTAAACTTTACCTGACATACCCCGCAAATTCCTCCGTAATCTATGAAATCTTTTGATCTCTATATATAGATATTCTATGTAAATAGAATACCACCCGATAGCCGAAAAATCATTTTTATATCGAAAATCCTTTATCCAATCGTACGAAATGGAATTTGTCATCAGTTCAAGTCACTCGGATTCCGAAATGGAATCTCACTCAAGCTCCGAAAGCAGTGTGACCGGAATGGATCAACCAATCAGTCATCACCTATTCTTGATGAATTGGGGATGGGTTCGTAGCCTCCTCAATCATTGGAAACAAGAAGAAGGCGATCCTTTCCATCCACCACATTGCCCTCTTGGCGAAGAACCTGAAGCACTTACCGGCGAACCTGTTCGAGACACCATTTTCTCTCTCATTTCCAGGGTATCTCGTCACGATTATATACTACATCAAATTCTAGATTTTATTTATCCGCTCGTTCCGACCGACAATCATCCTGGAATAATAGAAGAAGTCAACGAACTTCGCGCTCGGGTAGTGGCTTTGGAGAATATGGTGCAGAGATTACAAACACCAGCAGCAGCACCAGCAGCATAACCAGTACCACCATCATCAACGCCAACAGTACCATTACCACCTTCAACCACAACCGCGTTGTAAACCTCAACTTCACAATCTGTCCCACGAGCATCAACGTCATACACACCATAGATACCAAGGAGTACCAACAACAATAACTGACGAAGTATTAATTCATAACTTCATTGGAGAAACATTCCGCGGCGATTATATAATCTCTAAAGTCTTAGAGATTATCTAATCTAGCCCTAACCATAAATCAGTTAAGCGAACCAAAATGATAGAAAGAAGAGTAGAAACCCTGACAAAAATGGTGTGTGATTAACAAGTTAAACTTGTTTTACCAACAGCATCAACAGTACCTTCAACGTCACCAGCATCGTCAGTACAGTCAACATCAGAATCAACAACACCCATAACATCACAAACTCCGTCAGTTCAAGAATCACTGTGGACATCATTACGAATCAATAACGTGTATATTGTATCAACAAGTTATGAAGAATTAACTCATTCCCTCTGAAGAAATTATATATATATATATATATATATATATATATATATATATATATATATATATATATATATATATATATATATATATATATATATTTTGAAATAAAAAAACAAATCTTTCCGTGCTAAGCTATTGTGTGTGAATCTTAACTACTCAGTTAATTCATATTATAAATATGCAATAATGTACGTCCCTCAACCGCGACTTAACCATCGTTAACTACAATCTCTGTCTCAATTCAACAAATTCCAATTCCTAATAAATCAAGTATATATTTGATTTTACACTTCATCATTGATGTAACCGAAACTTTTCAGATAACATCATTCGTACTTTGCGAAGTTCACAAGAATTTAACGAAAACCAACATCACTTCTCAACAAATAACGAAGTATTGATTCATAATTTCAATATTATTGAAGAAATACTTATGTAACCTCTAAACCTTCAAGGAATTATTCAATTCTAGTTCCAACCGTAAATCGAATGAGTTTAATTTAGTATTAACTCATTAAAATCTATGTTACATCTGAGGAGAATATATACATATATATTTTCATAAAGACTGTAATAAAATTCTTATGTACAAAATATTAATTGTGAAAATTTTTTAACGGGTAGGTAATACCCGAGAGATATATATATAAATTCACAATTAATATGTTACATTCTTCGAATCAGATTAAGCAAATTATTAATTATACTTCCTACTTTCACAATAATATACATTCTTTCATAGAAATCAAAACAACCATACTCATTCAAACCCAATTACGTATTCTGATTTTAAAATCTCAGAATTCAATTCGAGATATAACCGGTACCATTACTTTTAGATTCCTACATCTTTCAAAGCTATACTTTGACTTCAAAAGTGTGTTAGAACATCAAATGTATACAAACGATTACAATCTATGTTCAAACCCTTCGAAAATCTCTGAAGACACTTCAAATAATGAGCAATCGAGATGATGATCCAACCACATATTACCCACAGTTATGTACTTAAAAAAGCTCTCGAAACCAAAGTCATAATTCAACACATATCTGTGTCAGATCTTTTGGCATTTATTAGCAAAAATAACCTTGCAATTCCTTTGCAAAGTAGCAAATTATATCACAGCTCCAGCAAGACAACTTCGATTTTTTCATTCGGAGTAGCCTTATCATAATTTTGATATATGTGATTACCCTTTTGTTACCGGAGAACCTTTCATATTCCACCACATTAGCAATAAACTTACCAACAACTTCACTGATCTTGGGCATTCCGAAGAATCTTTATATTTATCGAAACCTCATCATTTACTCATCTGCCTCTTGTAACGAGAATTGTCATACGAATCATTGGGAGTTAGCAATCAGTATTTTGAAATCTCACAGCATGTTGACGCCAACAGTTATACATAACGTCTATTTCCAAGGCTTACATACTTCGAATGTGAAGTTTCTGAAAAATACTCTGAACCACGAACTAGTTCTCGAAATGCTGATGAAGCAACAAAAACTGTAAACGACCTTAGCAGTAAAAAGTTTGATGATAAAGATTAGTGTATTAACAAAGTTCAGGAATAGAGAAGTTTTAGAACTGGAAAACGAATTGAGCAAAGTATGAAGGAGGCTGTGGACAAATCACAAAGACTGAACCTACCTTCAAAGAATCCAAATGATTCAGTGTCTGCTGAAGTCATTAACGAATACCTTGCTCCTGACACTAAACCCTTACAGACAATATTCTTCATCATCCTCTGATATTAGAAATTCTAAGATATCATCGTATCTTTCATTATAAATATCCTCCATATTTCTGAAGATATTTCCATAACTATTCTTATCTGGAATCATTTATCTCTTTGCGCTATCTGTATTACATCAAAAAGGAAACTGTTTAGTTCCTATACTCTGTAAACCTTTGAGTTTAAAATATGAATGTTTTTGAAGTAGTGTTGGAAACTGAAGCATGAGTTAGTATAATATAATGACACTTGATCAACATGATTATATTACAGTAATTCATGCTGAGTTTCTAAATGGAACGTGATGATTCACAGATCATAACATCATCATGTGCCATGTTATACGACTCTTGTATTCTATTTAACCTCTAAAATATCAAGAAAATATTTCTTGATGATTCGGCCTTTTCCAAGGTATTCTAGTAATTTGAAAAGTCAAGATCGTGCCATCACAATTTCCTTCCTAGAACATTAACAATGTTCATTCCGAAAATCATATTTGTGAATTCTGGACCATTACAAGCGGTGCTTAATCGCAAGAAGAAGAAACGAAAGGACAAAACTCCGAAATAGAAATTGGGGTATAAATTGCAGCAAATAAAAGAGAGCATTAACTGTGGATGACAATGATTATAGAAGATAGAAACAGAGACTTTGAAATATAAGGGAAGATATAAAGCCCAACGACAAACCAAAAATTATAAACCATATATATCGATGCATATAGCAATATAAAGACACGGGAGAACTAGAAACACTATAAACCCAAGAGTATAGTAGAAGTAAATAGATTCTTCCGGCGGTAGATGAAAAAGAAGAATGACCGATATGAAAGTTATAAGTATATCGAGAATCAGAACTGGATGGAGCATATTGATGAATACTTTAAAATATGAGTTGAGGGGGAAAGAATAGAAGGTGATGAAATATGACTAGGAACTTAGAAATCAACAGATTTAACTCACACAATGACGGAATAAGTGAATCAAACCCTCTAGTGAATAGGTTAAGCTTTTTGTGATTAATTTAGTCATACCACAACTAAATCAAGTGTGATTAGATCAACACCTAGAGCTATTATTCACCACCTGGGTGATTTGGGTTGAGAGAGAATCGGAGGTGCTCACCAGATCTGAGTGTGTGTAACAAATGAGAGACTTAACCTAAAAATGAAGAACATAAGACTTTATATACCCCTGCTGTTGACTCACCCGTACGATTCATCCATCACACATACGAGTTGGCTTCATCAGCCGTACGGGTGATCACTCACTCGTGTCTTCTCATTTAGATTGTAATTGTGACTTAGCTCAGCATCAACCGTGCGTATGAGCCTGTCAGCCGTACGAGTGAGGCTTCACTCGGACGTCTAACTAAGTCTAACATAGTCAAACATCCACATCTCGTTCCTGCAGTTGATGTAACCACATACAAACACAAATAGGATAATAATGAACGATCATGGTGGCCTGTAAACTGTTGTACCTGCAATGGACGTGGGTAGATGTCTAGGGACTTGCATAAAATGCATCAACAGAAGGTGTGAGTTGTAAGAAAAGGAAGGAGGTGAATTTATAAGAAAATCTCCGACAGAACAATTAAAATGGACGATCGCATTTAAAGCGGATCCTAATTCCTTTTGTTACCGGAGAATCAAATCTTATTACAAAGATTTTCTTCAAATCCCTTGAAATCTGGAAATCAATCATATCTACGTCAAATGATAAGATGAATCTACACTTACTCATTTCACTCTTCTATGTTAGCTTCATTCGTACTCTTCATATAAATGGATTGTTTATCCAAATTATTCGCTGATGATAAAACTCTAATTTTCAGCCTGTATGCATCATGAAAACATACTTATTATCATTCACGACCTTTCCACTCAAATTTCGGGACGAAATTTCTTTAACGGGTAGGTACTGTGACAATCCGGAAATTTCCAATCAAATTTAAACTTTATCTTTATATTATTCCGACACGATAAGCAAAGTTTGTTAAGTTAAATCTCAAGAATTTTAAATTGTGTTCATACATTCATTATAACCTCGACCAAATTCAGACGATTCACGAACCGTTATATATATATATATATATATATATATATATATATATATATATATATATATTATAACTTGAGAATATTAATAAAGTATTAAACGTATAATACTTTACATGATTGTATTTGTTTCAATATGTTTATCGATGGAATTAGAAGATAATATCAAATTGTTGATTTATCAGATACATTATGATATGATTACGGGTCTATGTTATGAGGTCCACTGTGATTTAAGAAATCTATTCTTTTTGACAACATTCGGAAAATGGTAAAGTGATTTATAAGTAAGAACGTGAAGTGTAAATAACTTAGATGTTGGATATCGACAAGTTAAGTAACTCGACATTTTTCATTAAGATGATTTCATACGTTTATTTAACCTTTGAACTTTATCCCATGCTTCACCAACAAACTGTAATTTAAAAACTTGAAACCTATTATGAATATATATGATTCTACTTTTTTAAAACATTTTATGATATAACGATTTCCATTATTTTAACCTTTAAACAAAATGATTCTTAAAAATATATTTGGTTTTGGAAAACAAAATTATTATATTTATTTGATTTAGTTTCAAACGTACAAAAACGTTTTCAGTTTAAAAAGAACTTTATTATTAAAACGTATATAACTTTTATAAATATCTAGAACCACTTTTGACAACTCATTACTTAACCAGTATGATAAAGATAACGATATTTATATTTTATTTTATTAAATATATATAACGATTTAAATTAATATTATATTTATTTATACGCGTATTATACGTACATAGTTTTATACTTTTACTATACTTAAACTTTACCTTTACTTTATTTTTACTTTACTTTAACTTTAATAATTCATACTTTAATAATTCACTTTAATAATTCATACTTTAATAATTCACTTTAATAATTCACTTTAATAATTCAAAAATCTATTATAAATAGAATTCAATAGGTTTCATTATTTCATAGAAACTTGAAAATATTTTTCTCTAAACTCTCTCAATCGATTTACATATATATAATTACTCCGTATTATTTCAAGATATTATTAGTATACATAAAATATTACGTCATAGTGATGTCCGAGTGATTTCGAAATTATTTTTCGAGTGGGATTGGATTAAGGAAATTATGGGTTATAGCTATGGAGGTGATTGGTATGGTTCATGGGTATGCTCGTGAGGTCAATATAGTGTTTATCATCTCCGTTGCGTCTACGTACCTTTCCTGCAATATTGAATCTCAATATTGATACGTGAGTACTCATAATTTAACTTTTACATACCAATAGTGTATCCCTGACTAGTGCTCGAGTATATAGGATTATGCATGTTTGTACTTTTGATATTGCCTTTAGTTAGGTTATGTTGAATCCTGAATTATTTATATATGCGACTGAGATAAGGTATAAGATATGCATGTCGTTGGAAAGCTAGCGAAAAATTAAGAACTTTTCATTTAGATATCGAATGATTTCGATGAACGGATTTGAAGTTATAGTCCATCGAATTTTTGTATTATTATTAAAAATGATTATTATTATCGTCGTTATTATCGTCGTTCTAGTTTTTTCTTATTATTATTATTATTATTATTATTATCTTTATTAATAAAAGGATTTATCATTAAAAATTGTTATTTTTTTTATTATTACTATCGTTATTATCGTTAAAGTTATAATTAGTATTATTATTATTATCCAATTATTATTATTATTATTATTATTATTATTATTATTATTATTATTATTACTATTATTATTATTATTATTATTATTATTATTATTATTATTGGTATTATTATTATTATTATCATTATTAATATATATATCATTATTTAAAAATGGTTATTGTTATTGTTATTATTATTATTACTATATTATCATTAAGATAATTATTAGTATTATCGTTAATAATGTTATAACAACTATCATTATTAATATTAGTGTAATTAAAACAAATATTTGTAACACCTAATTATTTTGATTACTATTATTATCATTATTACGAACACGATATAAAAGACGATTAAAAGCTATTAAACGAAACGATTAGGAAATAATGGGTAAGAGTATCATGATGAAATTAAAATATTATAAGATATTGATTTAGATAAAATTATCATTCTTATTATTTTTATCATTACTATTATTATTAAAATTATCGTTAGTATTAAAACTATCATTTTAACAAAAATTATCATTTTAATAGAAATGTCATTGTTACTATAAAATATCATTATTATTATTATTTTAAATAGAATTATTATTTTAAAGATAATATTAAAAATTATCGTAAATATTAAAGTTATCATAATTAGAATTATCGTTTTATCATAATGTCATCTTAGTAATTATAACTATTGATATTTTTATAATAATAATTATTATTACAAAATAATACAACTTTTACTTACTATCATTATAGATATTATTTTATCAAATAAATATTTGATACAAACATATTTTACTACGTGTAATAACTTACTTTAATAATACGTATCATATTATCTTTATAATATTAAATGAACCCTATAAATTTTATTACTTAATATATATAAAAGTATATTTATTATATAAATATAATATAAAATTTTATTTATTAATAAATAAATTATATTATTTACTCTAATAAATCTTTTAAAAATATTTAAAAATATAAAACGACGATATTTAAACTATATATTAATCATGTATAAATTTTTGGAAATTATTTTGAGTCAAAATTACTTTTGTTGACTTTTGCATATTAGTCTTGAGCATTAGGATTGTGGTACACTGTGACTTGACCTAATTTGTTAGACAAATATTGACCAACACATAAATATATATAATTAATTTAGGTTCGTGAATCCGAGGCCAACCTTGCACTTGTTCAATGACGTTATATGTATTTTTACTACGAAATACAGTTTGGTGAGTTTCATTTGCCTTTTTACCCTTTATATTTTTGGGCTGAGAATACATGCGCAATTTTTATAAATGTTTTTCGAAATAGACACAAGTAATCGAAACTACATTATATGGTTGAATTATCGAAATCGAATATGCCCCTTTTTATTAAGTCTGGTAATCTAAGAATTAGGGAACAGACACCCTAATTGACGCGAATCCTAAAGATAGATCTATTGGGCCTAACAAACCCCATCTAAAGTACCGGATGCTTTAGTACTTCGAAATTATATCATGTCCGAAGGAGGATCCCGGAATGATAGGGGATATTCTTATATGTATCTAGTTAATGTCGGTTACCAGGTGTTCACCATATGAATGATTATTTTTTGTCTCTATGCATGGGACGTATATTTATGAGAACTGAAAATGAAATTATTGTGGTCTATTAAAATGATAGAAATAAATGATTATGATAAACTAATGAGCTCACCAACCTTTTGGTTGACACTTTAAAGCATGTTTATTCTCAGGTGTTAAAGAAATCTTCCGCTGTGCATTTGCTCATTTTAAAGATATTACTTGGAGTCTTTCATAGCATATTTCGAAGAACATTGCATTCGAGTCATTGAGTTCATCAAAGATTATTATTAAATCAATTTATAGTTGGATAGTGGATATTATGAAATGGTATGCATGTCTGTCAATTTTTGATGTAAAGAAAGATTGTCTTTTAAAAACGAATGCAATGTTTGTAAAATATATCATATATAGGTCAAATATCTCGCAATGTAATCAACTATTGTGAATCGTTTATAATGTATATGAACGGGTCCTTTCACAAAGTGCCTCTTGCTCCTAGGTGGAAGCAAGGACGCAAGGTGCCTCTTACTCCATTGCTCCCAGGTGGAAGCAAGGTGCCTCTTGCTCCCTTGCTTCCACCTGGGAACAAGGAGCAAAGAGCAAGGCACCTTGCTCCCAAGCGAAAACAAAGGAGCAAGAGGTACCTTGCGTCCTTGCTTCCACCTGGGAGCAAGGGAGCAAGATGTCTTGCTCCTTGTTCCCAGGTGCAACCAAGGTCGCAAGGACGCAAGGGGGGCAAGAATCGCCTTGCTCCTTGCGAGGGCAAATTGGTAAATTTTTCATTTTTTGTGCTATCACGCAAATAAGGTCAAAAAATGGGCTTTTTTGTGATAATTCCTTAATTTAATTTACATAGAAAATAAAAAAGGAACAATAAAATCAAAAGGATTTAATCAATTAAAATCGAGAATTCAACGTATAATATCCCTTATCTATAATCTATTTATCTATTCTATTGATTCAATTATAGTGCTAAAATGATGATTTTATCCCTTAAGCTAATCCCCCTTTAATTATGTCTAAAAAAAGACACGTGTATAATTTTCAATATATATTGTGATGTCATCCATTAGGATACGGATTATTATTATTACCCCTATATACTAATATGCATGGGAAAAATCGTAGTTTCAGTTTTATTCGAATGTCATTTTGATTTTGCGTTCACACTACACCCGGCCTCTCAAATTCGGCTTCATATACACAACGACCCCCAACTTTCTACTTTTTAGGGGTAAAAAGCGTAAATATATAATTTAAAAAAAAAACAAAAGAAAATGATTCCACCCGTATTTTTAACGGGCCCTATCTTTTCGCTCGGTCCGATTAAAATTTTTCCGAGACCACCGTTCAACTCGAAAAAATCAGACGGACACAACGGGACTAACTATGCGCGAAACGGACATCGTTAAAAAAACACTAAATAACGGGCCATATATTCTCGTTCGGTGCGAGCTAAATTTTTCCTAGACCACCGTTCAACTCGATATTATTTTACGAATACAACGCGACTAACTATACGCGAAACGGACATCGTCAAAAAAACACTAAATATTTCGAGCTATATTTCATACATATACGTACACGTCCAATAAACAACCCAACCTACTAGATATATTAGGTACCAAACAACGTATATACAAATATGACCGCGCGTTGAATACAACCGCAGCAACGCACGTTGAATACAACCGCAGCAACGCACGTTGAATACAACCGCAGCAACGCGCGGTCGAATTTTTTCTAGTTATTAAGATTAAGAAGAAAAGGTTACGGATTTTAAAATTAAAAATAGGATAACAACAAATATATATTAAAGATATCCGACTAAAGAATAAGGATTCAAATCATTTCCAAAATTTCAATCTTCTCTCCACAAAAATGCAACGAATTACCATCATCATCATCATCATCATTATTATTATTATTATTATTATTATTATTATTATTTTATTGAGTATTACATTTTAAATTTTACATTTGAGAACATTGGGGGTGACTGTAGAATCAAATTTTAAATTCAAAAGGGTATTTTTGTCATTTCATTGCCTGAGATATTTACACCTTCAAAGTGTTACCTGGAGGCTCCAGATGCTTCTTCACTCGTCCATCTTCCTCTCTCTAAAAACCTCACGCACCCACATCCATTTTTCCCGCCCATTGCGTTCCCGATTGTTCCTCAGTCCTCACCCATTCACCCACCTCCAGGCTCCACCTTCTCCTGCCTCATCAACTTTCACCTTCATCGACGTCATCGATGCCGGCGCAACCATCGCCGCTTCCTCCGACTGTAACCCACTCCATCAGTAACGTCACCGTCGTTAATGGTCATGATGGGTTAGCGATGCTTTTTACATGTGCTGGTCTTTAGTTTTTTTCCCTAATTTTTTTCGCTCTACCCAAGGCGATGGCGACGGCGACGGTGACACCGTCACCTTACTTGATATATAGATGAATTTGGGGGTTTATTACTTAAAAAAAAAAAAAAATTAAATAAAAAATAGTTGTTGGGAATGTTTGCTGTGTGCGATTAAAAAGAGCACGGGGAGTGGTGACTCAGGTCTTGGCATGTCACGCGTGACTTGCTGAGTCAGAAAAAGTGGGGAGTGGTGACCTACGTAAGTTGTTAGTTAGTGTGTTAAAATAATATTTTATTATATTTAAAAACTAGTGGAGGACCCGCGAATTCGCGGGACTATGTGAGTGTTTGTAAAGAAAAATGTTTATAATTATTGTATTTAATGTAAGTAGTTATGTTAGTTGTTCTGTATCCAATGTATGTACATAAAATTTAAAACAAACCATATATGTCTGTAAAAAAACATTAAAAGTTGAACATAGTATAAAATACTTAAACAGTTATTGTAGACATACAAAAAGCATTAATAATGAGAACCAAAAACATATTTATTATATAAAAAATCTAGAAGGAAATGTAGTCATTGAAATGCAACATAAAAACAAATAAAAAAGTTTGTTTGAGGCATTTGCCTCGCGTGGTTGCACAATCAAACCACGTTTATTGTAGCATGAGTATTGCGTGTTGAAAAAACACACGTTATATTTATGCAAAAATTTGACAATGCATCAAATCAGAATGGTTGAATCTTTGGTATTTTGAGAGATGCAACTGCATCAGATGTTTGTTGACTTGGTGTGTCTTCAGCAAGAAGGTTATTTGGGGTTGTACTCTTACGCCTAACAGAACTTGAATTCGAAAAACACTGTCGAACAAAATTCTTTTTCTGTGAAATGACAAATTAAATATAAAATCATCAATCGTAAATACATATCCAAAAAAATAATTGTATAAATTAGTATATATATTATGTCTAAATTATAATTTATGAATTTAGTACAATTATGAATTGAGTAGAAATTTGAAATAGCTGAAGACCCGCGACTTCGCGGGGATTTTTGAGTGTTTAATGAAAAGTAATGTTTAGAATGATTGTATTAGAGTAGGGTAGTAGCGTTAGGTTTTACCAAACAACTATATATTAATTTTAAAAATCAAACAGTGTGGACATAAAAAGAAAATGAAATCACACATTTGGTCTGAGTGCATTCTAAAATTAAAAAAATACATATGCAAAAAATGGTAGTACAAAGTACATATGACAAATGGATCATAAGGTAATTGTGATCTTAATACATGATCACAAATGGGTCAGAGTACATCTCAAAATTAAAGAATACGTATGTATAAAATAATGAATGATGATTGTAGCAACTATAAAACAATAATAATAATCACCTTGTTCAACGTGACATGTTTTTCAACCTGTACCATGTTGTCATAAAACGCACTGCACAAAAACTTCTCACATTAGACTGATAAGCCAACATGGCAAAGTAGTAAAAAATGAGATAAATTGCGAATTTACCAACACAAAAATGAGAGTTTTGAAATACACCCAATGGTTGCTAAGGTTCTGAGCAGATCTCATGATGTTTTTGTACTCTTCGAAAAGAATGATTAGTTCCATTTATAAAAACAACACTTTATATACCAAATCAAAAATGGGAATTAGAGATGTAGTTGTAATCTTATAATCAATCTATCTACATCTATTTACCAATTTAAAATGACAGTAACCATTTACAGAAGACTATGATGCTTATACCTCTTATCCCAATTCAAAAAGACATTATGTTTTTAACATGGTGATGAGATTTCAAAAAAAACTTAAACTTTGATTATTACTGGGATGACACATTCAAAATTTGAAAATTAACCACCAAAAAAAGTTATAAAGTTGATTAAAACAGAAATTAGGGAAAAAAATTAAGAAATTTAGTTCATACATACCGTCGATGGAGATGTTGAGAAGCTATTGTTTCGCCATCGCATGTAAGGTTCCAACCGACATAGTTGTTCTCGATTCCTGATTTCATACACATTAAGATTAGAAAATTGAGTGGAAACATTTATAGTTGATTTTGATAAGTATCGACGAATTTGGGGAGAAACTTATTGTTTTTTCTATCTGAAAGTCATGAATGATCAGATGGTCTAGAACCCCTAATAACTATCTGAATAACCTATGAGAGAAGACATCTTCTAAAAGTTCACTATCACGAAAATGAAAATGCCAATCATCTGGTTGAGCAATAGTAAGTTGCATCCTAACTCTGTAGCTTTTAAATCGTTTAAAATCTCCTAAATTTGAAGCGTATAATCTTGAAGGCTGGCAAAAGCAAAGTAGCAGGCTTTATTAAGCAAGATGTTACTTTCTTGAAGACGGAGAAATAATTAATTAGCACAACAACGAAAGTACATGATTTTCTCACTGTCATTCCATTAATTATTCATCCCCTTTAAAGAATATGATACAAAGTAATGAATTATTGAGTAAATAAAAAACATGGAGTCTATTAGTTTTACTTTCATGAGACACAAAAACGTTGGGTGAACTCGATATAAAAAGGTTATGATACACGCATTATGGGATGTAGATGCAAATGTAATAGGTAATACATATACAACAATAATAAATTGCTATGGCTACGTACTTTGCTGGGAAGAGCCAAACTTTTAATCAGTCCGTAACTGCAGGAGCAAATCGTTCGTCTGCTCACATAGAACAAACATTCAATTATGACTTGTAAAATAATACAGATGGAGCCCAAATTGGGTAACCCATCGTGTCAGATAAACACATTGAATCAGTTTGTAATCTTTTGTACCAAAATGTTCATATCAAAGTGATCTACCAATACATCAAATCGTTTTACAAATAAAACTTGATACACTGATACATGGTAGTAATTAGATAATACATCAAAACTTGATACACTAATACATCAAATCGTTTTACAAATATGCATTACAACGCTCCTCTTCGGGATGATATATAGATAATAGAGTTGGCATATTAGACCTAGTTAACATACGAATGCATTCAACAGGAATGTATTTATCTCTAATGGGTCAAAGGTCAAAGTTTATCCAAATATGTTCCTTACGACCCGCCCGACCCGTTTTAACCGTATACCTAATCCATCTGACCTGCCTATGTTACCAGGTCTAATGGTGAAGAATCATGCCTTTATTCAAAATAAATAAATAAATTAGTAAATCAAAAGGATAAATATATTGAACCTCAATGCACATAGAAACTCATTTGTAACCTTTACTTGAAGTTCATCTACCTATAAACCCCCTTGGATTAGCTAAAAAATTGTGAATTAAAACTGGAATCTATAATCAGTAAATTATGAATCAACATCCGATTGTTGTAAAGTTCAATTCCAAATTACAAAACAACATCATATACTTCAACTTACAAATAAACAATGAAGATAAGAAGAGAACTTACATATCACCAGTTGTACCATTAGTAGACAAATTTTGGTTAACATTTTCATCTCTTCCTTCATACCTTCAACATCAGATGCATTCACTTTACCACTCTTCCCAATCGACTCCGATTTCGATTCGTCTCTGCATTGTACTGTATAATCCAAATATATGTCATTAAAATCTTAAAATCGGTCATTAAATTTATGGTAACAAAATCTTAAAATTCTAACAATCTACTGATTCCATACCCATTTTCCCAATTCTATTATCTCTTGAAACAATAAACATATAGATACAGTGTTATATCTATTTCTAAGAGCAATCATGGTAACTTTAATCATAGAGACCTCAAATGTTTCATTTGACTGACATTGCTTGATGTCAACTATTAACGAAAGCAAATAGCACATAATAACTTAAATAACATCAATATGAAGTAATAACATACCTCTACACCATCACCTTGTATATAATCCATTGTCAAGGTTTCAGCCTTATTTTTCCTTTATGGTAAATGGTGTTAACACCTACGTATCAATGAAAACTGAATTGTATCAAGAAGTTAACAATATACGCTTGAGACGTTAACATTATAAACTTGATTGATGCAATAAACGACAACTTAAAAGTGAAATTCTCACAACTGAGTTAAAGCAACTCACTGAACTGGTTGAGTATTCTTGCAAGCGTTATTAACAATTGTATTGGGTCGATAGCTGGTCCTAGAGCAATTTATAAGTTGTTGGCATTGCTCCGAGCAACGATCCGCTGGAACTGCAAAAAAGTGATACCTTTCTGACCTGGTTTTACACTGACATGTTTTGTCCTTGTGACATGACCCGCCCGTTTGAAATAAGACCACCTGAAACAAATGACAATTAACCATACATAGACAATATAATATATGTAAACAATCAAATGTAAAAGTATACTACCAGTTTGACCTATTTGACCCATTTGACCCATTACACGTTTCAATTGTGTTTACCCAAACTGACCCAACCTGACCCGTTTGGACCTGTTTAAATTTTTTACTCGTTTGACCCATGACCCATTTCATCCCAAAATCGTTTTGACCCTTTACCCAAACCGACCCAAGCTGACCCGTTTGCCAGGTATAATTTTAGTTAGTAATACACTTTCATCTTTTAAACTTTAATCATATCATATTATAAAATTTACCGATCACTTATTATTGACATAAACTTAGTTATGTTATCTGTAATCATTTTTAAAATACACATTAACATTTTAAAAAACAAATCTTCAAGAAAGAGTGTCCTGTGCAACACAACCCGGCCTATATTGACATATTACTTAACCCACAACAGTCTTGCAAATATGTACACAATATAAAGTTTAGGAAGAACATGCCTTTTTGTACGCACTCATGACACAATAACGTCGCGTTGAGTTCCTTGCCTTTTGTGTGAATGTATCTGCATAACAATGATAAAACATACTAATCAAAAGAGTCACATCAGAATCTATTCGTTGAACTAAGCGATTCAAAATTAAACAAAGATGAATCAAAACATACTAATCGAAAAAAAGTGTTTCAAATGCCTTTAAAATTCAATATAATTTCATTCCAGCAGCACAACACATCTAAAGACCAAGATATAACACTTGCCCTTAAATATTTTGATGTAGTGTTTCTGCTACTCTTCAATATCTAAAAAAAAGATAAAAGGATCCATATCAATAACCATAATCACATTCACACACAATCATCTTTATGTATTAAAATTAGCTCCTTTCATACTCATAATCATCTAAAAATGTGAATGATATAAGTGAGCATAGACCCCTAAATGGCCGCTTAAATACCGTTCTCACCACATCCTTGAAATTGGGAGGAAACGTTGTACCTACATCAAACAAAAGTTGGATGAAATTAGTAACAAAAGTTTTACTTAAATACAGATTTTTGTCAGGTACAATGAACTATCACACACCAAGTTTCTGAGAAAATATTGATTCGTTATCAACTTAAGTTTCAATCCACCCCATTAAATACTCCACACATTTTGGTGTAGATACTCCTATAGGTTTTTTGATAGAAACTTCATGAGCCCACCTGTACGATATCTGCAAAAACAAAGAAAATACTTGATAGTCACAAATCTATTATCAAATACAAATATAGTTGACAAACAAACTGTTTTAGATTTTATTGCTTTCATATAATTTTAACTAACTAATGAAGATGGATTAAACAAGTTACTTTGTTCCAGCTGTCATTGTTGGGATGTTGATGGTGTGCAGAACTCTATGACAGTACCATAAAGAATATTAACCTAATTAGAGAAATTAACAGCTGCAATAACATAAGGTACTTACATAAAAAAATTAGTGCTGAGATACTCGAGATCAAACACAAATTTTTAAAACCTAAGCAGCAGCTACTTCTGGTATGGCTTACCCTATGAATATATGAAGGAATCAAGATTTGAAAAGACATGAGCAGAATCTTACACCAATAAAAATTAATAGCAAGCTGTCAAAAAAGGAATATTAGAGCATAAATGAGTCTGTAACAACTATAAAATGCATTAGCTGACCCCGAAACCATGTTAACTATAAATTCGTAGATCATATTGTATAATTAAACACACAAAACAAAGAGATATCAAAACATAGGCTTATGCAACCACAAACACTATAAGCTAACTTCTATGTAACAGTCACTTCAACTGGTTCAAAAGGTCATAGAGATCCAAATCGAAGCTCAACTATATCAAAATCTTTGTTGAAGATATCGATACATCATATGTTTTATAAATGACAAGCTTACCAATTTATTCATCCATATCATAGTCCGAAAATTAGATGTAACATTACTTCGACATTAAAATTAGATGTAACATAACTTCGCCATTACAAAGAGAACGAATAAAAGTGAAAGATTTATATTTAATACCATTTAGTTTTTGAGTTTCGAATGTGAATTACGCTTTTGCAATCCAAATTAAAAACCTGCAACAATTAATCAATTTTAAAGAATAAAATAAAAATTAGAGACATGTTGCAAATCAAGTTAACCCTAATGCGTAACACATGTTTTACTGAAACATTATAATCGAATTAACATAAAAAATAAACTCAAATAGAATTTGATCGATGAATGAGAAATTAGAGGAACGATTTCAAACCTATTGCCATTTATTTCCAAATTTTGAATCTGAAATACGCATTTGCAATTGAAATTGAAAACAAGCAACGATAAATTATTTCCGATCGAACTTTAATTAGAGACATGCTGCAAATCTATCTAACCCTAATTCGTAACATTTGTTTTACTGATACATAATTATCGAATTATTAGGCAAAAGTAAACAGGATAGTAAGTTTAAATACCTAAAGTAAGGTGCTTTCAAATACACCGTATGCTGGATCGGAAAGGTATCACCATGCTTTCATCCATACTCTATAAATAACCATGTATTTTTCAAAAATTTCCTTGATGGCGACAGAATTAGAATTAGATCGATTACGAAGTATTGCGGAAACCCTAAATTGGAGAGAGGAAAGAAAAAATGGGGATAACGTGTGTACAAATTATTAGCTGGAAACTAAAACCTATGCCCAACCCAGCTTGTTTAATTTTTATGAGGGCATTTTAGTCTGATTAGATGTTAAGAAAGGTTCTAATCACGTGATTAAGAGTATTATTCTAATTGTATGGTTAAGATTGATGGACATCAACAAATTGAATGGCTAGGATTTATTTTTAAATGGATTTGTCACTCAATTGTGTGTTTACTTTAATATATAGAGAGATTTATCCATTTAGAAAAAAAAGCAAAAAAAAAAAAAAAAAAGGGGGTAATTGTGCGTCGCATGGGAGACTGACAAAGGGGCGACGGACCAAACTGAAGCAACAGGGGAGTGGGGCGACTTGCGACTAGGAGCCCGACGTGGAGGTGACATGCCTCCACTCCCACTGCTCTTACTATCTGAAATTAGGGTTGATGTTGGTGACAGATTGAGTTTTATTTTTGATAGTATTTACCTACACATGCAGTTTTCTTCTTCGCTTCCTAAAAGGTATGACATTTAACGATTGCCTAATTCTTTTGGAATGTTGTTGATGTTTTATTGGTCTTTAAATTCTTCATTGCAGGTTTCGTTATTTGTGGGCGTTATCTTCACTTCAAGCTTTTTCTACATGTTGTTACTTAACTGTAAGTTTTTAATAGTATAATTTTTTATTTTTTTATTTTCATCGGTTATAAATTGAGTTCTCAATCAAGCATCAAATAAAAATCACAAACTTCACCATATTCATCAATGATAGAATGGAATAGATGGTACACGCATCTCAAGCTCAAAACACTTATTTTTTGGGCCTTATTTACACTCTCAAAGATGGAATTGAAATATAGTTGAGGTAACTTAAATATTAAACATGAAATTAATACATCGTGTGTTTGAAAACATAAGAAGATAACTTTTTTTTCTTTTATTTGCATCTTAACTTTCCTCTCCTGTTTTTATCGAATGCATATTTTGTTTTGGTTTCGTAAACTTCTTTTTTGTACTTGGGATTATAATGGCGATTGTTTTTTTTATAGGTTGCTGTCAATCGATTTAGCATCAGGAGTGTTTGGGTAGTAACAGGGTTGGTTGTTGAACTATTTTTATCGCAGTTATTTGTAGATGAATATGGCACGCGATAGGTTGACTTGCCAATATCTTCTGCCATAACTGCAATTACTTTTGTGACTGGGTTTTACATGCTTCATCGGTTTTAGGCTATCTTATATATATGCACTTACTTCTTTGTATATTGTATACATGTTTGTCACGTAATCATATGTGCAATTTAGAATTGTTTTGGAATACTTAGGGTGTGCTTGGTTACAGAAGGGGAATGGGAAAGGAAATGGAAAAGGAATGGTAATGGAATGGAATGAACATTCCCATTGCATTATTATTGCATTGTTATTGCTTGGTATTTTATAATAAACTTATTATTTTCAACCCAATTTAAAAAGAAAAAAAATGTATGCATATGGTTGAGTACATTTCATTCTATGTTTCATTCATCATCGTTTACTGTCCAGATTCCATATGTACATATACATCAATAATCATTCAATCTTCTGAATTCTACGCAGCTGTGCCGAGATGTAAGGTTTTACAACCAACCCATGCATGAAAATAAGCAGCTGTAAAATTTAATTATCACAACCAAATCACAAGAAAACATTAAAGATCAATACATAACAATGGTCCAAATAACAAATCATAAATTACTCTAATATTGTTTTAAAAAGTGGAAAACATCTAAATAAAAAAACCTGAAATATGATTAATAAATCATACTTGTGATGGAAATTGTGATGGATATAAGAAGCTCGTCACATAAGATCTTCGCATAAAAACTGGTAAGGTAAAGAAAGTTTTAACCTTGTTAGGATCATTATAGCAAGCCTCGATAAATTTTCCAACATCTCCTTGAAGTATATGCCCATATTCAGAAGTTCACACAAGACCTCTTGCATCTTTTCGTCACTCAAAGAGTCAGATGTTTTAGCATCTGCAGTCAAAGCACTAGTAGCGACACCAATTTGTGAAACCATTGCGCCACAAAGAGACTTAAAATCGGAAGTGATGTTATCTAACTTCACATCTAAAATTTCATGAGTATTTAACGGTTTCGTCGTCTTGTTAGATTTTTGTAGCTTTCGTGAGACCTTTTTACGTTTCTTCTTTGACGTTTCAGTGTTTGAGGAAGTAGACGATGTTTGTTCATTACATACCATAAATTGTAAAACGATGCAGACTAAAAAAGCATACAAAAAAAGTCTTACGATAAAGACAAATTAGATAATACCTTGATATTGGGTATTTCAATCTCAAATTGCAGCTCTCGTCTCTATTTTAGTGCGGAGTAGTTTAATTGAATTGCACAGATATAAAAAATTTTATGTGAGGAACTTGTAGAAGGAGAGAGGAAGAGTGGGTGTGAAAAAGAGGGAAAAAACAAGAGAACGTGGTCATTTGGCGGGTAATTATCATATAATGGAATGCATTCTCCACATTTTGTGGGGTAATGCTCCATTAATTAGTTTCCGGTAATGCTCAATCCCATTATAAACTACTGATACCCATTCCTTAAGGCTCATTCCCCCTTACCAAGCATGCCCTTAGTGTTGTATTTTGTTGGTTGTTTGGGTGCGTAGTGTTAGTCGCCACGGTTTTTATATTATTTTAATGGCAGCTAAAAAGCATCAAAAGAGATGTTCAGCTGAGGCCGATTTATCTGTCCACATGTTGGGCATGTCATTTGTCCAGCTGTCTAATCCTCCTGCTGTTTTCCCCAATGATAAAATAACTACCTCTGTTGTTCGAATGTGTATGTTGCTTCATGTATTCCAGACGATTATATTAGTTATATTGGTTGCATTCCATTCCTTGTATGTTTTATTTACTTCAATGTTAGTTGTATCCTGGTGTATTGAATGATGTAGTTATGAATGCTGATCATGTTACAATGCAGTCATTGTCCGCTCTGCTAGCCACTTCGGTTTCATTTAAAGATGCTACGACAACAGTAGCAGTGGTGGTTTTGCCGCCTATTAGCAGTGTTCCTATTAGTAATGTAAATGTATCAGTTACGGAAGGTATTTTCAAATTGCCTATTATTTGAATTACTTTTGATTTATGTCCCTACATGTTGGTTTGTGGCTTATGTTGCTATGTCACCATTTAGGTACAATTACTGTTTTAGCTGATACACGAACTGTTTCACGTTTATCTACTAGAACTACAAGTCATCGAATGGGCCTTGCAGCCCACTGCAGTTTCGCTTAAAGATGCTACAACACCATTAACCGGAGGTGCATGTTCCTTAGCCAAAAAACAGAAGGTACATGTCTATAACTAAACATTCTAATGATTGGTAATTTGTCGAACGATCCGTTGGCTATAAAATACAACCCATATCAACCAGTTATAACTGAAAAGGAACTTAATGATTTTCACTTGATGGATTCTAAATGAATTAAAACCTTTGTAAATGAAAATTCGAGGTATTTTCGAACTGCTTATTGTTTTAATTTAATTTCGCTTCATATCCTTACATGTTATTATTTTGCTTATGTTGTGATTTTGGTGTTTAGGCATGACGAATGTTATTGCTTATACACAAACTGCTTCACGTATATCTACTAGACGTACAAGGCATAAAACAAACCAAGGATATATTGAGAATATTGATGTTCAAAATGTCATTGCAAGTGGTTTCTCTCATGCTTTATTTTCTGCGTCACCGACACAAACGGCTGTTAGAAACATGTTACGTTATCGTGATCGTGCTGAAATCGTCCCTGTGCAATGGGTGCCTACTTCTGTAGTGCCATCTGCAAATCCTGTGATTTTAAGCTTACCAACGTCAACGTACGTTGTCTCTTTGTCATCCACCTCCAATGTGTGCATTTCAGGTATTCACAATACTCTGCCTTCATTTGTTACCCCAATGTTCTCAAATGTAATAATAATAATTATGTTACTGTGACAGCAACTGCTGTTGAGTAGGCTGCCACAGATCAAGCGTACCTTATCGTCCGACAATGACTGTTGAAGGTTCGTTTTAGAAAACACAAAAGCTGAGTCGATATTCATATTTAAAAACTTTTCATTTTTTCCAGCTATAATATTGGTTGAATAGATTTGTTGATTGTTTATTTAGCCTATGTAGCTTTGGGATACTAACACGTTTTCCTTTGTACATTAATGTTTATTTTCTTTGCAATAGTTTATACTTCATTAGAGTATGTGATATCTGCCGCAACGCGCGGTGACCATAGGCTTGTTATTACAATTAAGAACATTCATTTGTAGACTCCAATTTTTTATTAAAAAAAGTAGTTTAGTCTTTTTATTTACCCCAATTCTTTTCAGCTGCTTCGTCTCCTCCGTGCTTCTATATCTTTCCCCTCCCCTATTTATCTACTTTCACCTACTTCCCATCCCACCAGAAGATTCCACCGCCACCTGCCATCTCCATCGCCACCATGTTTACTCCTACGCTACTTGCCTGAGTTAATTTTTTTTAGGGTTTTCTTTTATCTATATGCAACTGTGCACCCCTATAAACCCCCTGATTTTATCCCCTTTCCCATCGCCCAAACCCTAATTCTAACAAAATAGCAACGACCGCAGAGGTAGACTTTCACGATTGCGCAGCCGATGTCGACGATCTAATGGACGAAGACATTGCTCCTGACCTCGATGCATCATCATCATCGGTTCACATACCTAAACTTAAATCCTCCATCATCGGCGGCTCTGTCACCTATATAAAGGTCGTGGTTTTCGTGAAGAAACTGATACTGAACGTAATAATCGTATGTCTGGTCGTTTTGATTCGCCTAATTCCGATGGTGATCCTGCTCCTGAACGATGCAAGTTGTGTGTACGTGGTTGTACGTAATGAAATTTCATATTTTAATATAATTTAGACTTTGATCGAGTTTTACACTTTTACATTTGTTTAGGTCTTTGTTGAAGTGACGAATCAGCTAAATATAAATTCCTACCTATTAATCGCAGGCTAAAGTTTCAATTTACATGTTACCTAATAGACACAAGTTATGAATAGTTCTAGTGGTATTTTCGACTTTTCACCTTTTTTTTTTTATTAATTTTAACTCAATTTCATTTTTCCAACAAAGGCTCTCACACTTTTTTGAAAAATTTAAATCGACCTAAAGTGTCAAATAATCATTTTTATACAAAATTTTAAATAAACTCCACCCAAATATTCAACGGGTCATATCTTCTCGCTCGCAACGAGTTAAATTTTTCCGACATCATCGTTGAACTCGAAATAATTTTAGGAACACAATGTCACTAGTTATACGCAAAACGGACGTTTTTTAAAAAACGCTAAATATTTGGGGTACTTTTTATACACGTTGATTTTGCGTTAAATTTTTAAAAGTCAGATAATTTCATAGCGAAAAACAGAGATGCACATATATTGTTAATTTAAAATAACATTTAAATCTCTCACGGATTATACCTTTTAGTTCGACTCGAGTTGCGCTTCAACGACATCATCGTTAGCCACAAAATAATTTTACTAAACGCAATAAAATATATTAAAAATCGAACCCACGGCGCGAAGCGAGGGTTCAATAACTAGTTGATATTATTACATTTATGTTGTAAATTAGGGGTTAGTTATTAAAGTGTACGCTTTAATTGATTTCGTATTTCTGATAAAAAAATTTCTCACTTGTATTGTGTTGTTTGAGACTTTATAGCATACACTTATACACATCAGTTTGCTATTTGAATGTTACACTCGCATTAAAACTACTCCGTATCTTTTATGTAGAATGTTGATACATTGTTTTGTGTTTCTATCATATATGTTTAATTGGAAAAATATTAATATCGAAACTACATACCAACACACTTTACCTTTTATATAGAATTTGTAAAACTACAGTAGTTGCTCATGATGATTATTTTGTCGATACGAATTTGTGCAGCAATTGAAGGGTGGATTATTATGATATATATCATTAGGAGTGGCTTCGTACATATTAGGGGTGTTCAAAACCGGATATCCGAAAATTCGGATATCCGAACTTCGGATATCCGAAAATTCGGATAGTGGTTTTGGCCATCCGATATCCGAATCCGAATTTTCGGATATCCGAAATTCGGATATCCGAAAATTCGGATTCGGATATCGGATTATCCAAATATCCGAACTTTTTTTTTTTTTTTTTTGTTGAAAAGCAAACTTTAATCATACTACTTACAAATATATACCTGGGAATACAATATTTACAGTGAGATTCGCCTTAGAATATACATAATGATGTTATAAACAACACAACAACATTACTATAACAATTAACAATAAGAATGAAAGAAAGAGTAAAAACACCTCTTTTATTGAGAAAATAAAAGTGATCTTAAAAAACACTTAATTATCTTGCTTTTGTTGAATCAAGATTCTGCCACTTTTCTTCTTATGTCCATCATCACTTCGATTTCTCAGTTGCAACCCAAATCCAATTTTTCCATGAATCTTTAACTTCTTTAATATTATTAAACTTTTCGATTTTAAATGAAAATACCACACCTTTATTATCCAAGCTTCTCGAAACTTTGGATCTAGAAGTATGGAAGTTGCTTGCTCTTTTCCCAATTGTAGATCCACTCCCCATCCTATTTAATTTACCTGCAGCGTGTATCTTTTCTTTCCCTTGAGAACAATTATTTAAATTGTTTATCTTTTCTCATTAGAATTCTTATTTACAATCGTGGACTTTAATTATTGACTCCCATCGATTTTTTAGATTCACTACCCATCGATTTTTTAGAAGTGCAAAATTATCATATAGATCTAGGGTTGATGATGAAGACTGAAGAGATGAGATGAAGATGTGACTCACAGAGAGAGAGAGAGAGAATTATACAGCCCATTACAATTATATAAACTATGTAATTTTTAATATATACATTTTCGGATATTCGGATATCCGAATATCCGAAATTTTTGAAAAGCGCTATCCGAAACCCGAATCCGAAAATCCGGATATCCGATTTTCGGATATCCGAAAATTCGGATATCCGATTTTTCGGATATTTTCGGATCGGATTTTCGGATTATTCGGATTGCGGATTCGGATTCGGATATTATGAACACCCCTAGTACATATCGAAAGCATTGTGACGTTTTTACCTTTTAACACATTGTGATGTTCTTACCTTTTATGGTCATTTTTTTGTTTTGGATTTGGATTTTATGTTGGTTACCTTATCGGTATGCGGTTTTGTGGATATGCTTTCTGCGTTGTCGTAGTCATATACGTAAGGGTGGGCTAACTGTTATAGTATGCGATTGTGTTCGTTGTGAATGTTTTTAATTTCTGCTATTTAGGTGTACAACGAACGCTATGTATGACAAACTGTAGATTGAAGCTAACACATAATTCTGATTGTATAATACAAGGTATCACGTGTTATGCTCTCTTAACGAACACTATCTACGTACTATGAACCGTAGAAATGACATCATATAACATATAAAAAATCAGGGTGGGCAATGATTGTATAAATTTTTTTTGGGTAACTGTAGGCAATCATTGTGACGGAATAGTTTCATAAGTCCTTTTGTAAAGACGTAACGAAAATGAATGAGTTCACCGCCGCAACGCGCGGTCGGCTAAACGCTTGTTATAACTAATCTTGATAGAAAAAAGCCCCACCATTAAGAAAAAGATACGGGAAATATAATTTCCAAAAATTATAGGGAAGTATTTGACTTTAAAAGGATACCATGCTTATCTCTATTTACTATTTCAATTCCCTCTCTCACAAAACTATCTTTGTTAACCAATTATAAAAAATATTGTTTATCGATTCAAATATTCACACAATAATTAGTATAATTACGACTCAAATCTATATAAATGAATACTCATTATACGGGATAAACATTATACTATTGATTCAACTTTAATCGATTGTATGAGCAGCCAAAAAAATGTCGAACCCTAGCTATGACTACATTCAAGATCTAGATACTCTTAAAGGTATGTATGTTGTTGCAATCATGGATGAAAAGGTATGTATGTTGTTGCTTTCATAACTTTTAATTATATGCCAATTTTAAAATTTAGATATATATAACTATTAATATTGAATGTCAATACGTTTAGATTGCAGTTTTTAATACTCGATATTAATGAGGACGTTGAATTTGAGATTTAATGTAATATTTTTGTTAGATACAAACTATGGAAAGTGTGGCGCCTTCAATGGAAAGTCTGACGCCTTCAATCGTAAGTGTGGTGCCTTCTATGAAAAGTGTTGAGCCTTCTATGGAAAGTGTGGTGCCTTCTACAGAAAGTGTATCGCATTCAATAGAGAGTGTAGCCTTCTACAGAAAGTGTATCGCATTCAATAGAGGGTGTAGCGCCTTATATAGACGCGCCTTTTATGGTAAGTTGGTGCCTTCTATAGAAAGTGCGACGCCTTCAACAGAAATTGTGGCCCCTTCAACGAAAAGTGTGACGCCTTAAACGAAAAGTGTGGCGGCTTCTAAGGAGAGTGCGGCGTCTTTTAAAAGTGTCGTGCCTTTTATGGGTGTCGTCCATGAAAAGTATGGCGCCTTCCACTCATCGGAAAGTTTAGCGCTTTCATCAGAAACTGTGATGGCTACTATGGAAAGTGTGGCGCCTTCGGGGAAAGTGTGGCGCCTTCAAGGAAAAGTGTGGCGCCTTCAAGGGAAAGTGTGGCGCCTTCTAAGGAAACCGAGGCGCCGTCTATTGACAGTGTGTTCTTGGAAAGTGTCGCGCCTTCTATGGAAAGTGTGGCGCCTTCTATGGAAATTGTGGCGCATTCTATGAAAAATGTGGCGAATTCATTAGAAAGTGTGGCGCCTTCAATGGAAAGTATGGCGCCTTCAATGGAAAATGTGGCGCCTTCAATCGTAAGTATGTTGCCTTCTATGGAAAGTATGGAGCCTTCTATGGAAAGTGTGGTGCCTTCTACAGAAAGTGTATCACATTCAATAGAAAGTGTAGCCCCTTATATGGACGCGCCTTTTTTGGTAAGTGTAGTGCCTTCTACGGAAAGTGTGACGCCTTCAACGGAAAGTGTGACTCCTTCAACGGAAAGTGTGACGCCTTCAACGAAAAGTGTGGCGCCTTCAAGGGAAAGTGATGCGCCTTCTATGGAGAGTGCGACGTCTTTTCAAAGTGTTGCGCCTTCTATGGGTGCCTTTTATGGAAAGTGTGGCGCCTTCTATGGAAAGTATGGCGTCTTCAATGAAAAGTGTATCGCCTTTGATGGAAAGTGTGGATCCCTCAATGGAAAATGTGGCGCCTTTTATGGAAAGTGTGGCGCCTTCTATGGAAAGTGTGGTGTTGTCGACGGAAACTGTGGCGTCTTCTATGGAAAGGTGTAGCGTCTTCTATGGAAAGTGTAGCGTCTTCTATGGAAAGTGTAGCGTCTTTTACGGGAAGTGTAGCGTCTTCTATGGAAAGTGTGGCGCCTTCTACGGAAAGTGTGGTGTTGTCGACGGAAACTGTGGCGTCTTCAGCGGAAAGTGTAGCGTCTTTAACGGAAAGTGTTGCGCTTTTAACGGAAAGTGTGGCGATATTATGTTAACTGATCGTATTTCGTTCATTGGCGCTTATTGAGGAAAGTGTGGCGCCCTCTATGGAAAGTGTGGCGCACTCAAGGGAAAGTGCGCCGCCTTCTATGGAAAGTGTGTCGTCTTCCATGGAAAGTATCGCGCCTTTAGTGGAAATTGTAGCGCCTTCTATGAAAGTGTGTCGTTTTCGACGAAAAGTGTGGCGCCTTACAAGGTAAGTGTAGCGCCTTCTACGGAAAGTGTGGCTCCTTCAGGGAAAAGTGTGGCGCCTTCAAGGGAAAAAGGCGCCTTCTATTGATAGTGTGTCGCCTTCTTGGAAAGTGTGACGCCTTCTATGAAAAGTGTGGCGTCTTCTATGGAATGTGTGGCGAACTCATTGGAAAGTGTGGCGCCTTCTAAGAAAAGTGTGGAGCCCTCAGTGGAAAGTGTGGCGTCTTTTACGGAAAGTGTGTCGTCTTCTACGGAAAGTGTGCCCGCCTTCTACGGGAAATGTGGCGCCTTCTACGGAAAGTGTGGTACTGTCGACGGAAACTGTGGCGCCTTCAGCGGAAAGAGTAACGACTTTGAACGGAACGTGTGGCGTTTTCAATGGAAAGTGTGGCGCCTTCTACGGAAAGTGTGGCGCATTCAGGGAATGTGTGGCGCCTTCAGGGGAATGTGTGGCGCCTTCAAGGGAATGTGTGGCACCTTCTATGGATAGTGTGGCGCCTTCTTGGAAAGTCTCACACCTTCTATGGAAAGTGTGGTGCCTTCCATGGAAAGTGTTCCCCGTTTCATGAAAAGTGTGTCTCCTTTCATGAAAATTATAGCGCCTTCTATGGAAAGTGTCGCGCCTTCTATGGAAAGTGTTGCGTTCAACGGAAAGTGTAGCGCCTTACACGGAAAATGTAGTGCCTTCATCAGAAAGTGTAGCGCTTTCAATGGAAAGTTTAGCGCTTTCATTGGAAAGTGTGACAGCTACTATGGAAAGTGTAGCGCCTTCTACGGAACGTGTGGCGCCTTGAGGGGAAAGTGTGGCGCCTTCAAGGGAAACTGTGGAGCCTTCTACGGAAAGTGTGGCTTCTTCAGGGAAAAGTGTGACACCTTCTAAAGAAAGTGGGGCGCCTTCTATTGACAGTGTGACGCCTTCTTGGAAAGTGTCGCGCCTTCTATGGAAAGTGTGACGCCTTCTATGGAAAGTGTGGCGCCTTCTATGGAAATTGTGGCACATTCTATGGAAAGTGTGGCGCCTTCATTAGAAAGTGTGGCGCCTTCAATGGAAAGTATGGCGCCTTCAATGGAAAATGTGGCGCCTTCAATCGTAAGTGTGTTCCCTTCTATGGAAAGTATGGAGCCTTCTATGGAAAGTGTGGTACCTTCTACAGAAAGTGTATCACATTCAATAGAAAGTGTAGCGCCTTATATGGACGCGCCTTTTATGGTAAGTGTAGTGCCTTCTACGGAAAGTGTGACGCCTTCAACGGAAAGTGTGGCGCCTTCAAGGGAAAGTGATGCGCCTTCTATGGAGAGTGCGACGTCTTTTTAAAGTGTCGCGCCTTCTATGGGTGCCTTATATGGAAAATGTGGCGCCTTCTATAGAAAGTATGGCGCCTTCAATGAAAAGTGCATCGCCTTGATGGAAAGTGTAGATCCCTCAATGGAAAATGTGGCGCCTTTTATGGAAATGTGGCGCTTTCTATGGAAAGTGTGGAGCCTTTTTATGTAAAGTATTGCGTCTTCTACGGAAAGTGTAGCGTCTTCTATGGAAAGTGTGGTGCCTTCTACGGAAAGTGTGGTGCTGTCGACGGAAACTGTTGAAAGGACCCGTTCATATACATTATAAACGATTCACAATAGTTGATTACATCGCGAGGTATTTGACCTCTATATGATACGTTTTACAAACATTGCATTCGTTTTTAAAAGACAAACTTTCTTTACATCTAAAATTGACGGCATGCATACCATTTCATATTACATCCAACTATAATTGACTTAATATTAATCTTGATGAACTCAACGACTCGAATGCAACGTCTTTCAAAGTATGTTATGAATGACTCCAAGTAATATCCTTAAAATGAGCTAATGCACAGCGGAAGATTTCTTTAATACCTGAGAATAAACATGCTTTAAAGTGTCAACCAAAAGGTTGGTGAGTTCATTAGTTTATCATAATCAATCATTTCCGTAATAGTAATAGACCACAAGATTTCATATACATAAACGTTTTAATAAAAATATTCTAAGTGGTTGAGCACTTGGTAACCATACTTAACATTTAATCAACGTCGCATATTCCCTTTATTATGAAATCTCACTACACTGTACCAAGTGTAGTCACTGAAACGAAGTACTGTGCAACCGTTGAATACTGGTCGTCCAGTCCGGTTGGGGTTGTCAGGCCCGATAGATCTATCAACAGGATTCGCGTTTACAATACCGCATGTAAATGGTATTTACCAAGCTATTAGGGAAAAATATGCAAAGTGGTTCAACTCAACGTAGAATATGTTTTTAGTACTTGTGTTCATTTCGTAAAACAGTTATAAAACAGTGCATGTATTCTCAGCCCAAAAATATATAAAAAAAAGGAGTAATGAAACTCACAATACTGTATTTCGTAGCAATTATGTATATGACGGCACTGAACAAGTGCAGGGTTTGTCTCGGATTCACGAACCTATATTAAGTATATATATTTATATGTTGGTCAATATCTGTCTAACAATTTAGGTCAATTCGTAGTGTATCACAATCCTAATACTCGAGACCGACATGCAAAAGTTAACAAAAGTCAACTTGACCCAAAATGACTTTCAAAATCTATACATGTTTATTATATAACTTATATATAGTCGTTTTATATATTTAAATATATTTATCAGATCTTATTATACTAAATAATACAAGTCATTTATTAATAAATAAAAATTTATATTTAAATTCATATATGATAAAAATATACTTTTATATATCTCAAGTAATAAAATTTATAAAATTCACTTAATATCATAAAAATATAGTGGTATGTATTATTAATGTAATTATATTACGTGTGGTAAAAATATCTTTGTACGCATATTTATTTGATAAAATAATATTGATAATAATAATAATGATAAAAATAATAAAATGATAGTTTCAATAAAAATATTAATTTTTAGTAATAAAGATAATTTTAATAATAACATCAACTGATAACAATTATAATAATCGTTTTAATAATAATATTAAAATTAATAATAATTCAGTTGACCATATCTTTTAATCCGTTCACCCACACGATTTCTAAATGAAAAGTTATTAATTTTTCTTTAGCTTTTCAACGACATGCATATCATATATCTTATCTCAGTAGCATATGTATCAAATTCGTGATTTATCATAAACTATTTAACGACGAAACTAAGCATACAAACATGCATAATCATATATACTCGAGCACTAGTCAGGGATACACTCTTAATATATAAAAGATAAGATATGAATGCTCACGTATCAATATTGTGATTCAATATTGCAGGAAAGTACGTAGACGCAACGAAAATGATAAACGTTAGGTTGACCTCACGAGCAATACCCTCGAACAATACCCATAACCTCCATAGCTATAACCCATAATTTCCTTAGCTTTATCCCGTTTGAAAACTTATTTTGAAATCGTCTGAATATAACTCCGTCGTAGTATTTTATGTATACTAATAATATCTTGAAATAATACTAAGTAAATATATATATTTAATTCGATTGAGAGAGTTTAGAGAAATATATTTTCAAGTTTCTATGAAATAATGAAACCTATTGAATTCTATTTATAATAGATTTTTGAATTATTAAAGTGAATTATTAAAGTACGAATTATTAAAGTGAATTATTAAAGTATGAATTATTAAAGTGAATTATTAAAGTGAATTATTAAAGTATGAATTATTAAAGTGAATTATTAAAGTGAATTATTAAAGTTAAAGTAAAGTAAAGGTAAAGTTAAAGTATAGTAAAAGTATAAAACTATGTACGTATAATACGCGTATAAATATATTTAATATTAATTTAAATCGTTATATCATAAAACATTTTAGAAAAGTAGAATTATATATATTCATAATAGGTTTCAAGTTTTTAAATTACAGTCTGTTGGTGAAGCATAAGATAAAGTCCAAAGGTTTAATAAACGTATGAAATCATCTTAATGAAAAATGTCGAGTTACTTAATTTGTCGATATCCAACATCTAAGTTATTTACACTCCACGTTCTTACTTATAGATCACTTTACTATTTTTCGAATATTGTCAAAAATAATAGATTTCTTAAATCACAGTGGATCTCATAACATTGGCCTGTAATCATATCATAATGTATCTGATAATTCAATCATTTGATATTATCTCTTAATTCTGTCGATAAATATATCGAAATAAATACGTTCATGTAAAGTATCATATATCTAATACTTTGTTAATGTTTTCAGTTAATATTATATATTATATATACATATCTATATACACATAATTGTTCGTGAATCGTCGAGCATGGTCAAAGGGTAATTGATTACATGAATGTAGTTCCAAACTTTTTGAGATTCAACATTATAAATTCCGCTTAGCGTGTCGGAAACATATAAAGGTTAGGTTTAAATTTGGTCGGAAATTTTCGGGTCATCACAGTACCTACCCGTTAAAGAAATTTTGTCCCGAAATTTGATCGAGGTCGTCATGGCTAACCATAAAAATGTTTTCATGACGGATATGTGTTGATAGATAGGATTTTATTACCATAGAGTAATATGGATAAAATGATCCGATTACTCGAAGCGTATGAGTGAAGCTATCACAAAATAGTGGAATGAGAAAAATAAGTTTCGTCATAATGAGGAAAAATGTCATGGTTGAATTTCGGAATTCAAGGGATTCAAAAAAAAAAAAAAAAATCTTGGAAATCTATAAGATCTGTTTCTTCGAGATTTAAGGAAATTAGGATCTCTTTAATTAAATGCGATGATCTGTCTCGATTACTACGTCTGATATTTTCCTTATATATTTACCTTTTTCATTCCATTAGTTTTTACCACTTCTATACTCAATTTCAATTTCAAAAGATTGCGAAAATGCTTAATCCAGTTCTAATCCTTGTCCTTATCCTTACTATCGCAACAATCATTCTCCTTTTCCAACTTCCACCGGAGGAATCTGTTTTCTTCTACTTCGCCCTTGGGGTTATAGTGTTTTTAATTCTCCCGTGTCTTTATGTTGCGATAAACATTGATATACACGGTTTGTAATTTATGTGTTGTTATTGGACTTTATATTCTCCCTTACATTTCGGAGTTTCATACTTTTGTTGTCTCTTCCCGGCTTTAAGTCAAGCGAATAATGGTCCATAATTAGTAGGTATGAAGTTTTGGATGAACATAGTTAATGTTCTAAGAAGGAAATCGTAATGGTACGATCTTGATTTGGAAAATTACTAGAATATCCGGAAAGATAGAACTATCAAGAAGATATGTTCTTAATATGTTTGGAGATTTGGTAGAATGTAAGAGTCGTGTAAATGGCACATGATGACGGTATGTTCTGTGAATCATCACGTTCCATTAGAAACTCAGCATGAATTACTGTAATATAATCACATTGATCAAATGTCATTATATTATACTAACTCATGCTTCAGTTCCCAACACTACTTCAAAATATTCATATTTGAATTTTTTTTCAGAATTTAAAAACCAACACAGTTTCTTTTATGTTGCAGATATTATGGAGAGATAAATGATCTCAGATAAGAATAGTTGTGAAAATATCTCCAGAAATATGGAGAATATGTATAATGAGAGATACGAAGATATCTTATAATATTTAAGATAAGATGATGATGAAGAATAAGGTCCGCAAAGGTTTAGAGTCAGGAGCAAGGAATTCGTTAATGACTTCGTCAGAAACAGAATCATCAAGATTCTTTAAATACAGACTTTGGTCACTGTATTTGTCCTTGGTCTCCTTCACGGTCTGCTCAATCCATTGTTCAGTACCAACTCTTCTCTTTTTCTGGGCTTTACCAACACATTATTCTTTGTCATCAAACTTTTGACTGTTAAAGTCATTTACAGTTTCTGCTGCTTCATTAGCATTTCGAGAACTAATTCACAGTTTGAGATGTTTTTCCAGAAACTTCACATTTGAAGTGTGTAAGTTTAGGAGATAGACGTTATATGTATATATAACTATTGAAGTAGAAACGCTGTGAGATTTCAAAATACCGATTGCTGATTTTCAGTAATTGATATGGCAATTCTTGTTGCAAGATGCGGATGAGTAAGAGATGGAGTTTCAATGAATAAGTATAGTGACTTTTCGGAGAGATTTAAGTCGAAGGTTAATGAAGTTGATAAGTTTACTGCTAATGTGGTGAGATATGAAAGGTTTCCCAGTAACGATGGTGAAAGGGCAGCGTATCTATCGAAGTTATAATAAAATTAGTTTTACTGAAAAGTCGAAGTTGACTTGTTGGAGCTGTGACAAAACTGGCTACTTTGAAAGAATCGTAAGGTTGTTTTTGCTAATAAATGCTAAAGAATTCAACGCGGGTACGTGTTAAACTATGACTTTGGGTTCGAGAGTTTTTCAGGTACAAGACTTCGGGTAATGTGTGATTGGATCATCATCTCGATTGTTCCTTATTTGAAGTGTCTTCCGAAATTTCGAAGCGTTTTAAATGCAGCTTGTCATTGTCAATATCCAAAGGATAAATTCGTCATAAATCTCAATCGATTCTCGTATCCTTTTGAGTGTTACAATTAAAAGTGATGTTCTATCACAGTTTTGAAGTCAAAGTATAGCTTTGAAAAAATGTAAGGATCTAAGAGTTTTTTTTTAGCTTATATCTCGAGTTGCATTCTGAGATTTCAAAAATCAGAATTGGTGATTGAATTTGAATGAGTATGGTTGTTTTGATTTCTTATAAAAGAAGGTATACTGTTGTGAAAATAGGGAGTATAGTTGATGATTTACTGAATTAGAATCGAATAATGTAATATATTAATTGTGCATTTATATATCTCTCGGGTATTACCTACCCGTTAAAAAATGTCACAAATAATATTTTGAACAAGAATTTTTCATTACAGTCTTTATGAAAATATATGTATGTTTATTTTCTTCAGATGTAATACAGATTTAATGAGTTAATATCATATTAAGCTCATTTGATTTTCGGCTTGGATTAGTAAAGAATAATCTCTAAAACATTATAGATTACATAATCTTCGCGGAGTATTTCGCTAATGTAATCAATACTTCAATATTTATTCTTAGAGATATTTCCTTAGTGAATTATGCTGATGCTCATAGAACTCTTGCTAACTTCACAAGATACGAATGTTGTTTTCCAGTAAGTTTCGAGTACATTGAAGATGAAAGTGTAAAATCAAACATGTTATTGAATGATACATGAAATTTCCCGTTCTTATTGATTAAAAACGTTCCATATTAATTGATTTCATTGCGAGGTTTTGACCTCTATATGAGACGTTTTTCAAAGACTGCATTCATTTTTAAAACAAACCATAACCTTTATTTCATAAATAAAGGTTTAAAAAGCTTTACGTAGATTATCAAATAATGATAATCTAAAATATCCTGTTTACACACGACCATTACATAATGGTTTACAATACAAATATGTTACATCGAAATCAGTTTCTTGAATGCAGTTTTTACACAATATCATACAAACATGGACTTCAAATCTTGTCCTTATTTTAGTATGCAACAGCGGAAGCTCTTAATATTCACCTGAGAATAAACATGCTTTAAACGTCAACAAAAATGTTGGTGAGTTATAGGTTTAACCTATATATATCAAATCGTAACAATAGACCACAAGATTTCATATTTCAATACACATCCCATACATAGAGATAAAAATCATTCATATGGTGAACACCTGGTAACCGACAATAACAAGATGCATATATAAGAATATCCCCATCATTCCGGGACACCCTTCAGATATGATATAAATTTCGAAGTACTAAAGCATCCGGTACTTTGGATGGGGTTTGTTAGGCCCAATAGATCTATCTTTAGGATTCACGTCAATTAGGGTGTCTGTTCCCTAATTCTTAGATTACCAGACTTAATAAAAAGGGGCATATTCGATTTCGATAATTCAACCATAGAATGTAGTTTCACGTACTTGTGTCTATTTTGTAAATCATTTATAAAACCTGCATGTATTCTCATCCCAAAAATATTAGATTTTAAAAGTGGGACTATAACTCACTTTCACAGATTTTTACTTCGTCGGGAAGTAAGACTTGGCCACTGTTGATTCACGAACCTATAACAATATATACATATATATTAAAGTATGTTCAAAATATATTTACAACACTTTTAATATATTTTGATGTTTTAAGTTTATTAAGTCAGCTGTCCTCGTTAGTAACCTATAACTAGTTGTCCACAGTTAGATGTACAGAAATAAATCGATAAATATTATCTTGAATCAATCCACGACCCAGTGTATACGTATCTCAGTATTGATCACAACTCAAACTATATATATTTTGGAATCAACCTCAACCCTGTATAGCTAACTCCAACATTCACATATAGAGTGTCTATGGTTGTTCCGAAATATATATAGATGTGTCGACATGATAGGTCGAAACATTGTATACGTGTCTATGGTATCTCAAGATTACATAATATACAATACAAGTTGATTAAGTTATGGTTGGAATAGATTTGTTACCAATTTTCACGTAGCTAAAATGAGAAAAATTATCCAATCTTGTTTTACCCATAACTTCTTCATTTTAAATCCGTTTTGAGTGAATCAAATTGCTATGGTTTCATATTGAACTCTATTTTATGAATCTAAACAGAAAAAGTATAGGTTTATAGTCGGAAAAATAAGTTACAAGTCGTTTTTGTAAAGGTAGTCATTTCAGTCGAAAGAACGACGTCTAGATGACCATTTTAGAAAACATACTTCCACTTTGAGTTTAACCATAATTTTTGGATATAGTTTCATGTTCATAATAAAAATCATTTTCTCAGAATAACAACTTTTAAATCAAAGTTTATCATAGTTTTTAATTAACTAACCCAAAACAGCCCGCGGTGTTACTACGACGGCGTAAATCCGGTTTTACGGTGTTTTTCGTGTTTCCAGGTTTTAAATCATTAAGTTAGCATATCATATAGATATAGAACATGTGTTTAGTTGATTTTAAAAGTCAAGTTAGAAGGATTAACTTTTGTTTGCGAACAAGTTTAGAATTAACTAAACTATGTTCTAGTGATTACAAGTTTAAACCTTCGAATAAGATAGCTTTATATGTATGAATCGAATGATGTTATGAACATCATTACTACCTTAATTTCCTTGGATAAACCTACTGGAAAAGAGAAAAATGGATCTAGCTTCAATGGATCCTTGGATGGCTCGAAGTTCTTGAAGCAGAATCATGACACGAAAACAAGTTCAAGTAAGATCATCACTTGAAATAAGATTGTTATAGTTATAGAAATTGAACCAAAGTTTGAATATGATTATTACCTTGTATTAGAATGATAACCTACTGTAAGAAACAAAGATTTCTTGAGGTTGGATGATCACCTTACAAGATTGGAAGTGAGCTAGCAAACTTGAAAGTATTCTTGATTTTATGAAACTAGAACTTTTGGAATTTATGAAGAACACTTAGAACTTGAAGATAGAACTTGAGAGAGATCAATTAGATGAAGAAAATTGAAGAATGAAAGTGTTTGTAGGTGTTTTTGGTCGTTGGTGTATGGATTAGATATAAAGGATATGTAATTTTGTTTTCATGTAAATAAGTCATGAATGATTACTCATATTTTTGTAATTTTATGAGATATTTCATGCTAGTTGCCAAATGATGGTTCCCACATGTGTTAGGTGACTCACATGGGCTGCTAAGAGCTGATCATTGGAGTGTATATACTAATAGTACATACATCTAAAAGCTGTGTATTGTACGAGTACGAATACGGGTGCATACGAGTAGAATTGTTGATGAAACTGAACGAGGATGTAATTGTAAGCATTTTTGTTAAGTAGAAGTATTTTGATAAGTGTATTGAAGTCTTTCAAAAGTGTATAAATACATATTAAAACACTACATGTATATACATTTTAACTGAGTCGTTAAGTCATCGTTAGTCGTTACATGTAAGTGTTGTTTTGAAACCTTTAGGTTAACGATCTTGTTAAATGTTGTTAACCCAATGTTTATAATATCAAATAAGATTTTAAATTATTATATTATCATGATATTATCATGTATGAATATCTCTTAATATGATATATATACATTAAATGTCTTTACAACGATAATCGTTACATATATGTCTCGTTTAAAAATCATTAAGTTAGTAGTCTTGTTTTTACATATGTAGTTCATTGTTAATATACTTTATGATATGTTTTCTTATCATAGTATCATGTTAACTATATATATATATATATCCATATATATGTCATCATATAGTTTTTACAAGTTTTAACGTTCGTGAATCACCGATCAACTTGGGTGGTCAATTGTCTATATGAAACATATTTCAATTAATCAAGTCTTAACAAGTTTGATTGCTTAACATGTTGGAAACATTTAATCATGTAAATATCAATCTCAATTAATATATATAAACATGGAAAAGTTCGGGTCACTACAGTACCTACCCGTTAAATAAATTTCGTCCCGAAATTTTAAGCTGTTGAAGGTGTTGACGAATCTTCTGGAAATAGATGCGGGTATTTCTTCTTCATCTGATCTTCACGCTCCCAGGTGAACTCGGGTTCTCTACGAGCATTCCATCGAACCTTAACAATTGGTATCTTGTTTTGCTTAAGTCTTTTAACCTCACGATCCATTATTTCGACGGGTTCTTCGATGAATTGAAGTTTTTCGTTGATTTGGATTTCATCTAACGGAATAGTGAGATCTTCTTTAGCAAAACATTTCTTTAAATTCGAGACGTGGAAAGTGTTATGTACAGCCGCGAGTTGTTGAGGTAACTCTAGTCGGTAAGCTACTGGTCAGACACGATCAATAATCTTGAATGGTCCAATATACCTTGGATTTAATTTCCCTCGTTTACCAAATCGAACAACGCCTTTCCAAGGTGCAACTTTAAGCATGACCATCTCTCCAATTTCAAATTCTATATCTTTTCTTTTAATGTCAGCGTAGCTCTTTTGTCGACTTTGGGCGGTTTTCAACCGTTGTTGAATTTGGATGATCTTCTCGGTAGTTTCTTGTATAATCTCCGGACCCGTAATCTGTCTATCCCCCACTTCACTCCAACAAATCGGAGACCTGCACTTTCTACCATAAAGTGCTTCAAACGGCGCCATCTCAATGCTTGAATGGTAGCTGTTGTTGTAGGAAAATTCTGCTAACGGTAGATGTCGATCCCAACTGTTTCCGAAATCAATAACACATGCTCGTAGCATGTCTTCAAGCGTTTGTATCGTCCTTTTGCTCTGCCCATCAGTTTGTGGATGATAGGCAGTACTCATGTCTAGACGAGTTCCTAATGCTAGATGTAATGTCTGCCAGAATCTTGAAATAAATCTGCCATCCCTATCAGAGATAATAGAGATTGGTATTCCATGTCTGGAGACGACTTCCTTCAAATACAGTCGTGCTAACTTCTGCATCTTGTCATCTTCTCTTATTGGTAGGAAGTGTGCTGATTTGGTGAGACGATCAACTATTACCCAAATAGTATCAAAACCACTTGCAGTCCTTGGCAATTTAGTGATGAAATCCATGGTAATGTTTTCCCATTTCCATTCCGGGATTTCGGGTTGTTGAAGTAGACCTGATGGTTTCTGATGCTCAGCTTTGACCTTAGAACACGTCAAACATTCTCCTACGTATTTAGCAACATCGGCTTTCATACCCGGCCACCAAAAATGTTTCTTGAGATCCTTGTTCATCTTCCCCGTTCCAGGATGTATTGAGTATCTGGTTTTATGAGCTTCTCTAAGTACCATTTCTCTCATATCTCCAAATTTTGGTACCCAAATCCTTTCAGCCCTATACCGGGTTCCGTCTTCCCGAATATTAAGATGCTTCTCCGATCCTTTGGGTATTTCATCCTTTAAATTTCCCTCTTTTAAAACTCCTTGTTGCGCCTCCTTTATTTGAGTAGTAATGTTATTATGAATCATTATATTCATAGATTTTACTCGAATGGGTTCTCTGTCCTTCCTGCTCAAGGCATCGGCTACCACATTTGCCTTCCCCGGGTGGTAACGAATCTCAAAGTCGTAATCATTCAATAATTCAATCCACCTACGCTGCCTCATATTCAGTTGTTTCTGATTAAATATGTGTTGAAGACTTTTGTGGTCGGTATATATAATACTTTTGACCCCATATAAGTAGTGCCTCCAAGTCTTTAATGCAAAAACAACCGCGCCTAATTCCAAATCATGCGTCGTATAATTTTGTTCGTGAATCTTCAATTGTCTAGACGCATAAGCAATCACCTTCATTCGTTGCATTAATACACAACCGAGACCTTGCTTTGATGCGTCACAATAAATCACAAAATCATCATTCCCTTCAGGCAATGACAATATAGGTGCCGTAGTTAGCTTTTTCTTCAATAACTGAAACGCTTTCTCTTGTTCATCATTCCATTCAAATTTCTTCCCTTTATGCGTTAATGCAGTCAAGGGTTTTGCTATTCTGGAAAAGTCTTGGATGAACCTTCTGTAGTAACCAGCTAGTCCTAAAAACTGGCGTATGTGTTTCGGAGTTTTCGGGGTTTCCCACTTTTCAACAGTTTCTATCTTTGCCGGATCCACCTTAATACCTTCTTTGTTCACTATGTGACCGAGGAATTGAACTTCTTCCAACCAAAATGCACACTTTGAAAACTTAGCGTACAATTCTTCCTTCCTCAATACTTCTAACACCTTTCTCAAATGTTCACCGTGTTCTTGGTCATTCTTTGAGTAAATAAGTATGTCATCAATGAAAACAATGACAAACTTGTCAAGGTATGGTCCACACACTCGGTTCATAAGGTCCATGAACACAGCTGGTGCATTAGTTAAACCAAACGGCATGACCATAAACTCGTAATGACCGTAACGTGTTCTGAAAGCAGTCTTTGGAATATCATCTTCTTTCACCCGCATTTGATGATACCCGGAACGTAAGTCAATCTTTGAATAAACAGACGAGCCTTGTAGTTGATCAAATAAGTCGTCGATTCTCGGTAGTGGGTAGCGGTTCTTGATGGTAAGTTTGTTCAACTCTCGGTAGTCGATACACAACCTGAATGTACCATCTTTCTTCTTGACAAACAAAACAGGAGCTCCCCACGGTGATGTGCTTGGTCGAATGAAACCACGCTCTAAAAGTTCTTGTAATTGGCTTTACAGTTCTTTCATCTCGCTGGGTGCGAGTCTGTAAGGAGCACGAGCTATTGGTGCAGCTCCTGGTACAAGATCTATTTGAAATTCAACGGATCGATGTGGGGGTAATCCCGGTAATTCTTTCGGAAATACATCGGGAAATTCTTTTGCAATGGGAACATCATTGATGCTCTTTTCTTCAGTTTGTACTTTCTCGACGTGTGCTAGAACAGCATAGCAACCTTTTCTTATTAGTTTTTGTGCCTTCAAATTACTAATAAGATGTAGCTTCGTGTTGCCCTTTTCTCCGTACACCATTAAGGGTTTTCCTTTTTCTCGTATAATGCGAATTGCATTTTTGTAACAAACGATCTCCGCTTTCACTTCTTTCAACCAGTCCATACCGATTATCACATCAAAACTCCCTAACTCTACTGGTATCAAATCAATCTTAAATGTTTCGCTAACCAGTTTAATTTCTCGATTCCGACATATATTATCTGCTGAAATTAATTTACCATTTGCTAATTCGAGTAAAAATTTACTATCCAAAGGCGTCAATGGACAACTTAATTTAGCACAAAAATCTCTACTCATATAGCTTCTATCCGCACCCGAATCAAATAAAACGTAAGCAGATTTATTGTCAATAAGAAACGTACCCGTAACAAGCTCCGGGTCTTCCTGTGCCTCTACCGCATTAATATTGAAAACTCTTCCACGGCCTTGTCCATTCGTGTTCTCCTGGTTCGGGCAATTTCTAATAATGTGGCCTGGTTTTCCACATTTATAACAAACTACATTGGCATAACTTGCTCCGACACTACTTGCTCCGCCATTACTCGTTCCGACACCATTTGTTCCTTTCGTTCTATTAACCCCTGGTCCGTAGACCTCACACTTCGCCGCGCTATGACCATTTCTTTTACACTTGTTGCAAAATTTGGTGCAGAACCCCGAGTGATTCTTTTCACACCTTTGGCATAGCTGCTTCTGATTGTTGTTGTTGTTGTTGTTGCGGTTATTATTGTTGTTGGGATGATTGTTGTAGTTGCTGTTGTTGTTGTTGTTGTTGTTGTTGTTGTTGGGCCGTTTGTTGTAGTTGCGATTGTTGGGATAATTGTTGCGATTATTGTTGTAATTGCTGTTGTTGTTGTATTGGTGATTCTTATCACCGTTTTCCTCCCACTTTCTTTTGACTTGCTTCACATTGGCCTCTTCAGCAGTCTGTTCTTTAATTCTTTCTTCAATCTGGTTCACTAGTTTGTGAGCCATTCTACATGCCTGTTGTATGGAGGCGGGCTCGTGTGAACTTATATCTTCTTGGATTCTTTCCGGTAATCCTTTCACAAACGCGTCGATCTTCTCTTCCTCATCTTCGAATGCTCCCGGACACAATAGGCACAATTCTGTGAATCGTCTTTCGTACGTGGTAATATCAAATCCTTGGGTTCGTAACCCTCTAAGTTCTGTCTTGAGCTTATTGACCTCGGTTCTGGGACGGTACTTCTCGTTCATCAAGTGCTTGAATGCTGACCACGGTAGTGCGTACGCATCATCTTGTCCCACTTGCTCTAGATAGGTATTCCACCATGTTAACGCAGAACCTGTGAAGGTATGCGTAGCGTACTTCACTTTGTCCTCTTCAGTATACTTACTTATGGCAAACACCGATTCAACCTTCTCGGTCCACCGTTTCAATCCGATCGGTCCTTCGGTTCCATCAAATTCCAAAGGTTTGCAGGCAGTGAATTCTTTGTAGGTGCATCCTACACGATTTCCTGTACTGCTAGATCCAAGGTTATTGTTGGTATGTAGCGCAGCCTGTACTGCGGCTATGTTTGAAGCTAGAAAAGTACGGAATTCCTCTTCATTCATATTCACGGTGTGTCGAGTAGTCGGTGCCATTTCCTTCAAAATAGTTAAATGGAACAAGTTAATCATACAGAATATTAAGAGTAGTTAATAGTATTTCGTAGCATAATATGAACTCATTTATAAAAGCTTTTTCTTCATATTAGCGTTTTATAAGTTTAAATTCGGGTAGTACCTACCCGTTAAGTTCATACTTAGTAGCTAATATACAATTCAACTACTACAATTCTATATGAAAAACTGATTATAATAATATTTCGCGTTCAAACTTTTATACAATATTTTACAAACTTACAATACCGCTTATTTTACATAAAGCATGAAATATAGCACACAATAACTTTGATACAAGATAGTTGTGAAGACAATTCTAGCTAGTACACAAGTCGTTCAGCAAAGGCAATAAAGACACGTAATTCATACGTCCAGAAACAAGTCATGCATTCTGGTTTTACTAGGACTACTTCCCATCCTTGGTCTTGTGCAACATAACCGTTATGGCCGTTGATAAGACAGCGTGTTGTAACATCATCAAAGGGACGAGGGTTACGTAATGTCCAACAGTCCCGTAATAATCTAAAAACCTCATTTCTTACCCCAATTACCGACTCCGTCACTTGTGGAAACGTTTTGTTTAATAGTTGTAGCCCGATGTTCTTGTTCTCACTTTGGTGAGAAGCGAACATTACTAATCCGTAAGCATAACATGCTTCTTTATGTTGCATGTTAGCCGCTTTTTCTAAATCACGAAGTCCAATATTCGGATATATTGAGTCAAAATAATTTCTTAACCCGTTGCGTAAAATAGCATTTGGGTTCCCCGCAATATATGCGTCAAAGTAAACACATCGTAACTTATGGGTTTCCCAATGTGATATCCCCCATCTTTCAAACGAAAGTCTCTTATAAACCAAGACATTCTTGGAACGTTCTTCGAATGTCTTACAAACTGATCTCGCCTTAAATAGTTGTGCCGAAGAATTCTGGCCGACTCTAGACAAGATTTCATCAATCATGTCTCCGGGTAGGTCTCTTAAAATATTGGGTTGTCTATCCATTTTGTGTTTTTAAACTGTAAAATAGACAAGAGTTAGATTCATAAAAAAAATACTTATTAATACAAGCAATTTTTACATATATCATAAAGCATAAGAACACTATATTACATATATTACACCACACGAATACAACTATCTTATTCCGACTCGCTCGTTTCTTCTTCTTTGGTTTTGGTTCGTTTTGCCAAGTTTCTAGGGATATATGATGTTCCCCTAATATGAGCCGTCGTTGTCCACATTGGTTTAGAAAAACCTGGTGGTTTAGAGGTTCCCGGATCATTGTTACAACTTAAGGACTTCGGGGGTTGACGATACATATAAAGTTCATCGGGGTTGGAATTAGATTTCTCTATTTTTATGCCCTTTCCTTTATTATTTTCTTTTGCCTTTTTAAATTCAGTTGGGGTAATTTCTATAACATCATCGGAATTCTCGTCGGAATCCGATTCATCGGAGAATTGGTAATCCTCCCAATATTTTGCTTCCTTGGCGGAAACACCATTGACCATAATTAACTTTGGTCGGTTGGTTGAGGATTTTCTTTTACTTAACCGTTTTATTATTTCCCCCACCGGTTCTATTTCTTCATCCGGTTCCGATTCTTCTTCCGGTTCCGATTCTTCTTTCGGTTCCGACTCTTCTTCCGGTTCCTCTTCGGGAACTTGTGAATCAGTCCACAAATCATTCCAATTTACATTTGACTCTTCATTATTATTAGGTGAGTCAATGGGACTTGTTCTAGAGGTAGACATCTATCACATAATATCAAACACGTTAAGAGATTAATATATCACATAATATTCATATGTTAAAAATATATAGTTTCCAACAAAAATGTTAAGCAATCATTTTTAAAGAAAACACGGTCGAAGTCCAGACTCACTAATGCATCATAACAAACTCGATAAGACACACTAATGCAAATTTTCTGGTTCTCTAAGACCAACGCTCTGATACCAACTGAAATGTCCCGTTCTTATTGATTAAAAACGTTCCATATTAATTGATTTCGTTGCGAGGTTTTGACCTCTATATGAGACGTTTTTCAAAGACTGCATTCATTTTTAAAACAAACCATAACCTTTATTTCATAAATAAAGGTTTAAAAAGCTTTACGTAGATTATCAAATAATGATAATCTAAAATATCCTGTTTACACACGACCATTACATAATGGTTTACAATACAAATATGTTACATCGAAATCAGTTTCTTGAATGCAGTTTTTACACAATATCATACAAACATGGACTTCAAATCTTGTCCTTATTTTAGTATGCAACAGCGGAAGCTCTTAATATTCACCTGAGAATAAACATGCTTTAAACGTCAACAAAAATGTTGGTGAGTTATAGGTTTAACCTATATATATCAAATCGTAACAATAGACCACAAGATTTCATATTTCAATACACATCCCATACATAGAGATAAAAATCATTCATATGGTGAACACCTGGTAACCGACAATAACAAGATGCATATATAAGAATATCCCCATCATTCCGGGACACCCTTCGGATATGATATAAATTTCGAAGTACTAAAGCATCCGGTACTTTGGATGGGGTTTGTTAGGCCCAATAGATCTATCTTTAGGATTCGCGTCAATTAGGGTGTCTGTTCCCTAATTCTTAGATTACCAGACTTAATAAAAAGGGGCATATTCGATTTCGATAATTCAACCATAGAATGTAGTTTCACGTACTTGTGTCTATTTTGTAAATCATTTATAAAACCTGCATGTATTCTCATCCCAAAAATATTAGATTTTAAAAGTGGGACTATAACTCACTTTCACAGATTTTTACTTCGTCGGGAAGTAAGACTTGGCCACTGTTGATTCACGAACCTATAACAATATATACATATATATTAAAGTATGTTCAAAATATATTTACAACACTTTTAATATATTTTGATGTTTTAAGTTTATTAAGTCAGCTGTCCTAGTTAGTAACCTATAACTAGTTGTCCACAGTTAGATGTACAGAAATAAATCGATAAATATTATCTTGAATCAATCCACGACCCAGTGTATACGTATCTCAGTATTGATCACAACTCAAACTATATATATTTTGGAATCAACCTCAACCCTGTATAGCTAACTCCAACATTCACATATAGAGTGTCTATGGTTGTTCCGAAATATATATAGATGTGTCGACATGATAGGTCGAAACATTGTATACGTGTCTATGGTATCTCAAGATTACATAATATACAATACAAGTTGATTAAGTTATGGTTGGAATAGATTTGTTACCAATTTTCACGTAGCTAAAATGAGAAAAATTATCCAATCTTGTTTTACCCATAACTTCTTCATTTTAAATCCGTTTTGAGTGAATCAAATTGCTATGGTTTCATATTGAACTCTATTTTATGAATCTAAACAGAAAAAGTATAGGTTTATAGTCGGAAAAATAAGTTACAAGTCGTTTTTGTAAAGGTAGTCATTTCAGTCGAAAGAACGACGTCTAGATGACAATTTTAGAAAACATACTTCCACTTTGAGTTTAACCATAATTTTTGGATATAGTTTCATGTTCATAATAAAAATCATTTTCTCAGAATAACAACTTTTAAATCAAAGTTTATCATAGTTTTTAATTAACTAACCCAAAACAGCCCGCGGTGTTACTACGACGGCGTAAATCCGGTTTTACGGTGTTTTTCGTGTTTCCAGGTTTTAAATCATTAAGTTAGCATATCATATAGATATAGAACATGTGTTTAGTTGATTTTAAAAGTCAAGTTAGAAGGATTAACTTTTGTTTGCGAACAAGTTTAGAATTAACTAAACTATGTTCTAGTGATTACAAGTTTAAACCTTCGAATAAGATAGCTTTATATGTATGAATCGAATGATGTTATGAACATAATTACTACCTTAATTTCCTTGGATAAACCTACTGGAAAATAGAAAAATGGATCTAGCTTCAATGGATCCTTGGATGGCTCGAAGTTCTTGAAGCAGAATCATGACACGAAAACAAGTTCAAGTAAGATCATCACTTGAAATAAGATTGTTATAGTTATAGAAATTGAACCAAAGTTTGAATATGATTATTACCTTGTATTAGAATGATAACCTACTGTAAGAAACAAAGATTTCTTGAGGTTGGATGATCACCTTACAAGATTGGAAGTGAGCTAGCAAACTTGAAAGTATTCTTGATTTTATGAAACTAGAACTTTTGGAATTTATGAAGAACACTTAGAACTTGAAGATAGAACTTGAGAGAGATCAATTAGATGAAGAAAATTGAAGAATGAAAGTGTTTGTAGGTATTTTTGGTCGTTGGTGTATGGATTAGATATAAAGGATATGTAATTTTGTTTTCATGTAAATAAGTCATGAATGATTACTCATATTTTTGTAATTTTATGAGATATTTCATGCTAGTTGCCAAATGATGGTTCCCACATGTGTTAGGTGACTCACATGGGCTGCTAAGAGCTGATCATTGGAGTGTATATACCAATAGTACATACATCTAAAAGCTGTGTATTGTACGAGTACGAATACGGGTGCATACGAGTAGAATTGTTGATGAAACTGAACGAGGATGTAATTGTAAGCATTTTTGTTAATTAAAAGTATTTTGATAAGTGTATTGAAGTCTTTCAAAAGTGTATAAATACATATTAAAACACTACATGTATATACATTTTAACTGAGTCGTTAAGTCATCGTTAGTCGTTACATGTAAGTGTTGTTTTGAAACCTTTAGGTTAACGATCTTGTTAAATGTTGTTAACCCAATGTTTATAATATCAAATAAGATTTTAAATTATTATATTATCATGATATTATCATGTATGAATATCTCTTAATATGATATATATACATTAAATGTCTTTACAACGATAATCGTTACATATATGTCTCGTTTAAAAATCATTAAGTTAGTAGTCTTGTTTTTACATATGTAGTTCATTGTTAATATACTTTATGATATGTTTTCTTATCATAGTATCATGTTAACTATATATATATATCCATATATATGTCATCATATAGTTTTTACAAGTTTTAACGTTCGTGAATCACCGATCAACTTGGGTGGTCAATTGTCTATATGAAACATATTTCAATTAATCAAGTCTTAACAAGTTTGATTGCTTAACATGTTGGAAACATTTAATCATGTAAATATCAATCTCAATTAATATATATAAACATGGAAAAGTTCGGGTCACTACAATACACTTGGTTTATTATGAAACCGAATTCATTTATTTGAATCAAAGATTGTAGTTACGATGGTTAGGTTGTTAACGAAGGATGTACATCATAGCATATTAGTAATATGAATTTAACTGAGTAGTATCTACCCCTTTTCAATTCATATTCAATAGCTTAGTACGAAAGATTTTTATAGTTTCAGCATTCATATATATATAATTTCTTCAGAAGAATGAGTTAATACTTCATAACTCGTTGATACAAAATACTCGTTGTTGATCAATGATGACGTCCACGACGATTCTTGAACTGACGGAACTTGTGATGTTATAGGTGCTGCTAGTGCTGATGATGCTGACAGTACTGACGGTGATGGTGGTACTGACGATATTGTTGATGCTGATGATACTGCCGGTAACTGCTGGTGATGCTGCTGAAGCTTGTGGTATTGAGGCTTGCGATGTGGATGTTACTGGCAGTATTGGTTATGCTGCTGGTGCTGCTGATGGTGTTTGTAATCCTTGCACCATGTGTTCCAAAGCCACTACTCGGGCGCGAAGTTCGTTAATTTCTGCTAGTACACCGGGATGATTGGCGGTTGGAACGAGCGGATGAATAAGATTCGCAATATGGGATAGTATATAATCATGATGAGATACTCTAGCAATGAGTGAGAAAATGGTGTCTCGAACAGGTTCGCCGGTAAGTGCTTCAGGTTCATCGCCAAGAGGGCAATGTGGTGGATGGAAGGGATCACCTTGTTCTTGTCTCCAATGGTTGAGTTGACTACAGACCCATCCCCATTTCATCCAAAATAGATGATGGGAAATTGGTTGATCCATTCCGGTGATGCTACTTTCGGAGCTCAGGTTGATATTCATATCGGAATAGTTGTCGGAATCTGAGGAATTCGAACTGGTTGAGGGATCCATCCCGTAGGATCAGGGAAAGAATTTTTGGTATGAAATAGATTGTAGAATTTAGATTTGGTATTCTTCAATTACATAATTTGCATATGCATATATAATACCAAAATTCCGTATATTACGGAGAATCTTTGAAAAGATGTCAGTCAAAGTTCACAGTAATAGATGTGCTAAGATAAGAATCCGTCTATACACTATTATGCAATAAATGCAGGAAAACGCGTCTAGACTTAAGATGATAAGCAGATAATTTCCTAAGGATGATAGTAGATGATTTTCGACTAGAATTGATAAGCAAACTTTTTGACATGCAGACACGGTCGAAGTCCAGACTCACTAATGCATCTTAACAACTATCAGTTAGACACACTAATGCAAGACCTGGTTCGCTAAGAACACCGCTCTGATACCAACTGAAAGGACCCGTTCATATACATTATAAATGATTCACAATAGTTGATTACATCGCGAGGTATTTGACCTCTATATGATACGTTTTACAAACATTGCATTCGTTTTTAAGAGATAAACTTTCTTTACATCTAAAATTGACGGCATGCATACCATTTCATATTACATCCAACTATAATTGACTTAATATTAATCTTGATGAACTCAATGACTCGAATGCAACGTCTTTCAAAGTATGTCATGAATGACTCCAAGTAATATCCTTAAAATGAGCTAATGCACAGCGGAAGATTTCTTTAATACCTGAGAATAAACATGCTTTAAAGCGTCAACCAAAAGGTTGGTGAGTTCATTAGTTTATCATAATCAATCATTTCCGTAATAGTAATAGACCACAAGATTTCATATACATAAACGTTTTAATAAAAATATTCTAAGTGGTTGAGCACTTGGTAACCATACTTAACATTTAATCAACGTCGCATATTCCCTTTATTATGAAATATCACTACACTGTACCAAGTGTAGTCACTGAAACGAAGTACTGTGCAACCGCTGAATACTGGTCGTCCAGTCCGGTTGGGGTTGTCAGGCCCGATAGATCTATTGATAATGCTAAAAACGAACATATATTTCAAAGCATTATTCCTCAAGAAAGACAAGCTTTTAGTTGCAATTGTCCTATTTACAAGTGATTCTCGTTTAAATAATAAAAAGATGAAGACAAAATACAGATTCGACGAATTGAAGACGCAAACGACCAAAAAGCTCAAAAGTACAAAAGACAATCAAAGAGGTTCCAATTATCGATGAGAAACGTCTCAAAATTACAAGAGTACAAGATTCAAAACGCAAAGTACAAGATATTAAATTGTACGCAAGGACGTTCGAAAATCCGGAACCGGGACCAGAGTCAACTCTCAACGCTCGACGCAACGGACTAAAAATTACAAGTTAACTATGTATATAAATATAATATAATATATAATTAATTCTTAAAATTAATATATATATTATAATATATTTATAAATCGTCGGCAAACAAAGTGCCAAAGCTGGGTGAGCTGTAATTTCAAACTCCGCGAGTTGCGGAGATTGAAGGCAAAAAATTATGCGACTCGCGGAGTCCCCCTGGACGAAAATTCCAATAAAAGCCAGCGAATTCTGATCGTAAAAATATCCTAAAAAATCTCTCTTTCTCTATATGTATACATAAATATTTATATTTATATTTTAATTTTAATTTTAATTTTAATTTTAATCCTAATAATAAGGGTATGTTAGCGAATGTTGTAAGGGTGTAAGTCAAAATTCTGTCCGTGTAACGCTACGCTATTTTTAATCATTGTAAGTTATGTTCAACCTTTTTACATTAATGTCTCGTAGCTAAGTTATTATTATGCTTATTTAATCCGAAGTAATCATGATGTTGGGCTAAAAATATTAAAATTGGGTAATTAGGCTTTGTACCATAATTGGGGTTTGGACAAAAGAACGACACTTGTGGAAATTAGACTATGGGCTATTAATGGGCTTTATATTTGTTTAACTAAATGATAGTTTGTTAATTTTAATATAAAGATTTACAATTGGACGTGACTATAAATAACCACATACACTCAATCGGACACGATGGGCGGGGTATTTATATGTATGAATAATCGTTCATTTAACCGGACACGGGAATGGATTAATAGCCACTAGAATTATTAAAACAGGGGTGAAATTATGTACAAGGACACTTGGCATAATTGTTAACAAAGTATTAAAATCTTGGGTTACACTCAGTCGACATCCTGGTGTAATTATTAAACAAAGTATTAAAATCTTGTTACAGTTTAAGTCCCCAATTAGTTGGAATATTTGACTTCGGGTATAAGGATAATTTGACGAGGACACTCGCACTTTATATTTATGACTGATGGACTGTTATGGACAAAAACAGACGGACATATTAAATAATCCAGGACAAAGGACAATTAACCCATGGGCATAAAACTAAAATCAACACGTCAAACATCATGATTTTCCGGAAGTTTAAATAAGCATAATTCTTTTATTTCATATTTAATTTCCTTTATTTTATATTTAATTGCACTTCTAATTATTGCACTTTTATTTATTGTTATTGTATTTAATTGCACTTTTATTTATCGCAATTTCATTATCGTTATTTACTTTAAGCTTTAAATTAAGTCTTTTATTTATTTAATATTTTACATTTTGTTTTAATTGCAACTAAAGTTTTTAAAATCGACAAACCGGTCATTAAACGGTAAAAACCTCCATTTATAATAATAATATTACTTATATATATATTTGTATTTTTATAAAATAAAACTAATATAGCGTTAAGCTTTGTTAAAAGATTCCCTGTGGAACGAACCGGACTTACTAAAAACTACACTACTGTACGATTAGGTACACTGCCTATAAGTGTTGTAGCAAGGTTTAAGTATATCCATTCAATAAATAAATAAATATCTTGTGTAAAATTGTATCGTATTTAATAGTATTTCCTAGTAAAATTTAAGCTATTTTATATACACCTCGCATAACATCAAGTATTTTTGGCTCCGCTGCCGGGGAACTCAATTTCTAGCTTAAAAGCCGGAAGCGCAACGCTAATAAATATATAAAAAAAAAAGATTTTTTTTAGTTTACTTTTATAAAAAAATACGCTTTTGTAAAAATACGTTTTAAATATTCGAAAATATAAAAAGAAAACAAAAATATAAATATTTTTAAGAGTTTGTTAAATATTTATGTTTTATAAAGTTTCTTTATTTTTATTTTATAAAAAAATATAAGTTTTATTTAAATATTTTGTTTTTATTTAAAAGATAAAATCAAAAAACTAAAAAAAAAATTATATATAAATCTAGTTTTAAGATTTTTATTTATAAAATTGAAACATATTTTTATTTCTATTCTAGTTTTTAAAATATAAGTTTTATTAAATTTATATAAATATTTTAATTAAATTAAAAACAGAAAAATATAATTTAAAAAAATAATAATTTAATTACGTCGAAACGTGTCAACCGAAACAGCCTGTCATCCGGAATTTCGAACCCCGCGACTCGCGGAGGTTTTTGCCACGTGGAACCGCGACTCGCGGAGGAACCCTGACACGGGTACAAGAACCCTAATCAGGCATTAAATACGGGGTAATTATTATTATTATTATTAAATTTAACCCTAATTAGGTTTAATTATTTTAATTAATTTAGTTTAGTTTATTTATTATTTTGTATTTTTAGTTAAATTAGTTTAATTAAAATTTAAAATTAATAGTTTTATAAAATAAATAATATAAAAATAATATTTTTATAAAAATTGTAATTTTTACAACTTTTAGTATATTTTTATATTTTGCCCCTTTTTAATTGTTTTAGCGTAATATTTGTGTTTTTCGTTCATATTTAGTTTTAAACATAGTTTTTGCCATAGTTATTTTTACTTATAGATTTTTAGGCTTTGTCGTAAAATCCCTTAAGTGCTTTTTCTTTAGACTAAGATCTAGGTGCTTTAGAATTTTGCGACGCCTTTTTAAATTTTAGTTTTTTTTTTAAGTTATTGCCATTTGGGATATAGTTTTACTTGTAAGCTTTAATATTTTTAGACACCTTTTACCTATGTATCAATTATCATTCCAATTAGTAATCTAAATTTGCGATTATAATTTTAAGTTAGTGATAGTAATAAGGTTGGGTTAGTCGAGTGTTTTTAAGTTCTATAAGTCATTTCTTTTTATTTCTTATTTTCCGACGCCTTTTATTTTTCAACCCTTTTCTTTTTCTTTTTCTTTTTCGACGCACTCTTTTTCTTTCTTATTTCTCGCTATTCTAGTTTTAGGACATAGATTTTTTTTTCTACTTCTTATCTAAATTTCTTAAAATTACGAAAATTTATTTTAAGTGGTTAAATTGATAGACATCAAAATTTTCTGGTTCGTAGTAATAGTTGAATTTGTACGTGGACCGGGTTATTGGAGCCAAACAGTCCTCAATTATATTGAGACCAAACGAATCCTGCCCCTTTGCTGCATCTTTTGGCTATTCGAAACGTGGGCAAAATCAGAAAAGTCTATTAATTGGATAACTTATATAATTTTTCTTTCCTTTTAAAAACTAATAGGATATTCAGTGAATGCACCGAGCAAGACGTTCACCACCTTTTGTACGTTCACCACCTGTAACTAGATCAAGACATTTAGCAAATATTACCGCTGTTGATTTTTCTTTAGAATCGTCATCCAGTCGACCAAGTACTCCAATTCAAATTTCCGATAATCCATTTTTTGAACCCGACCTCACAATTGAGAATCCGGAGAATATTCATGGACAATTCATAGATCCCGAACCATTAAATTTTCCTCCGGAACCACCAATCATTCAAACAGAGATTGTTGAGGAACGAACCATTAAATCAGAATCCTCTAGTGATTCCGATTCAACAAATTCAATTATGGAAGTAATGGAACCTTTAAGTATGGAAGACCGAATGAGAGCTAAATGCACTGGCCAAGGTCACGCAATTACTCATCCAGACATTAATGCGCCAGATTATGAAATCAAAGGACAAATTCTACACATGGTGACTAATCAATGCCAATTTAGTGGTGCGCCGAAGGAAGATTCAAATGAACATCTTCGTACCTTTAATAGGATCTGCAAACTATTTAAAATAAGAGAAGTTGAGGATGAACAGATATATCTCATGTTATTTCCCTGGACTTTAAAGGGAGAAGCCAAAGATTGGTTGGAATCGTTACCTGAAGGGGCGATTGATACATGGGACGTTTTAGTTGAAAATTTTCTTAAACAATTCTTTCCAGCATCTAAAGCCGTAAGACTTCAAGGAGAAATTATTACGTTCACACAGAAACCGAATGAAACTCAATATGAGGCGTGGACAAGATTTGAAAAATTATTAAGAGGATGTCCGCAACATGGTTTAGACACCTGTCAAATAGTACAAATATTCTACCAAGGATGCGACATCACTACAAGAAAAGACATAGATATAGCTGCTAGTGGTTCTATTATGAAGAAAACCGAAACTGATGCTTACAAAATTATTGATAACACTGCTTCCCACTCACATGAGTGGCACCAAGAAAAAGATATCGTTAGATCATCTAAAACAGCTAGAGCCGATTCTAGCCATGACTTAGATTCCATTTCTGCAAAGATAGATGCTGTCGAGAGACGAATGGAAAAGATGACTAAGGATATACACTCAATACAAATTAGTTGTGAGCAGTGTGGAGGACCACATTTGACAAAAGATTGTCTCAGTATTGAATTAACAATGGAATAAAGAGAGAATATTTCATACATAAACCAAAGGCCTGGAAATAATTATCAGAATAATTATCAACCGCCAAGACCGATCTACAATCAAAACCAGAATTATAATCGAAATATTTCATACAACAACCAACAAGGTCCTAGCAATCAACAAGTATCCAATAATACTTACAACCAGCAAAGACCTAATTTTCAAAACAAACCACCACAAACCGATGATAAAAAGCCGAATTTAGAAGATATGATGACGAAGCTAGTTGAAACTCAAACGCAGTTTTTCACATCTCAGAAACAAACTAATGAACAAAATGCTCAAGCATTTAGAAATCAACAAGCTTCTATTCAAAATTTGGAACAAGAAGTAAGTAACCTAGCAAGGTTAATAGGTGAAAGAAAACCGGGAAGTTTACCTAGTGATACAAATGCAAACCCCCGGAATGAAACAGCTAAAGCCATTACCACAAGAAGTGGTACAACACTTAAACCACCTGAAATACCTGTAACTTCTGATGAAGCTATTCCTACTCCACAAGAACCACAACCTGATCAAGATAAGGAAAAAGAATCGGTAGTTGAAAAGGTTAATGAAGATAACACAGTTAAGGCTAAACCTTATGTTAAACCATACCAACCACCACTTCCTTACCTGAGTAAAATGAAGAAAGAGAAACTTGAAGCCGAGCAATCCAAATTCTTGGATATGTTTAAACAGATAAATGTAAATCTTCCTTTCATTGATGTGATTTCAGGAATGCCTAGATGTGCTAAATTCTTGAAAGATCTGATCACGAATAGAAAGAAAATGGAAGAACTCACGGCTGTTACTATGAACGCTAATTGTTCAGCAGTGCTGTTGAATAAGATACCAGAAAAATTATCAGATCCAGGAAGTTTCACAATTCCATGTTTTCTGGGTAGTCTTAGTTCAATAGAAGCATTGGCAGACTTAGGTGCTAGTATAAATTTAATGCCGTATTCACTATACGCTAAACTAGACCTTGGAGAATTGAAACCAACAAGAATAAGCATACAACTAGCCGATCGATCAATAAAATATCCTAGAGGGATAATCGAGAACATGTTAGTTAAAGTTGGTACTTTAGTATTTCCAGTAGATTTTGTTGTTCTGGACATGGAAGAAGATTCTCAAGTTCCTCTCATATTAGGAAGACCATTCTTAAACACGGCTAAAGCAATGATAGACGTGTTTGGTAAGAAATTGACCCTAAGTATAGAGGATGAGAGTGTTACCTTTTCAGTTGATAGAGCAATGCAACAACCACAATCTGCAGATGATACATTTTATTATATTCAAACTATAGACTCACATGCAGAATTGTTAGAAGAATTTCCAGAATTACAAGGAACAGGAGAATGTTCTTTAGGAGAAGGTAATGAACCAATTGATGAAGCTGAAATGTTAGCTACACTTATAGCTAATGGATATGAACCAACAACAGAAGAAATTCAAATGCTAAAAGAAGAAGACAGATATCGATATAAATCATCGATAGAAGAACCTCCGAAATTAGAGTTAAAGCCACTTCCAAACCATTTGGAATACGCTTATTTACATGGTGAATCTGAATTACCTGTAATAATATCGTCTTCTCTTACTGAAAATGAGAAATCACAACTCATTTCTGTGTTGAAAGCTCATAAACCAGCCATTGCATGGAAGATTCATGATATTAAAGGAATAAGTCCTTCGTATTGCACACATAAAATCCTTATGGAAGAAGGTCATAAAACGTATGTGCAACGCCAACGAAGACTAAATCCTAATATGAAAGATGTAGTTAAGAAAGAGATTATTAAACTGCTAGATGCAGGTTTGATATATCCAATTTCTGATAGTCCATGGGTAAGTCCAGTTCAATGCGTGCCTAAGAAGGGTGGCATGACTGTCATTACAAATGAGAAAAATGAGCTTATTCCTACTAGGACTGTAACAGGATGGCGTGTATGTATTGATTATAGAAAATTAAATGACGCCACCAGAAAAGATCACTTTCCCTTACCTTTCATTGATCAAATGTTGGAAAGATTAGCCGGAAATAGTTACTATTGTTTTCTAGATGGATTTTCCGGATATTTACAAATTCCAATAGCACCCGAGGACCAAGAGAAAACCACGTTCACGTGCCCTTATGGTACTTTTGCTTACAAACGCATGCCATTTGGACTTTGCAACGCCCCTGCAACCTTTCAAAGGTGTATGATGGCGATTTTTCATGACATGATAGAAGAATGCATGGAAGTTTTCATGGATGACTTTTCAGTCTTCGGTGATACATTTGAATCATGTCTAGTTAATCTGGAACGAATGCTTATTAGATGCGAACAATCAAATCTAGTACTTAATTGGGAGAAATGCCATTTCATGGTTAAAGAAGGCATCGTTCTTGGTCATAAAATTTCAAAGGAAGGAATTGAAGTGGATAGAGCTAAAGTAGATGTAATTGCTAAACTTCCACATCCCACCAATGTTAGAGGAGTTAGGAGTTTTCTAGGGCATGCCGGTTTTTACCGACGTTTCATAAAAGATTTTTCTAAAATTGCCACTCCTATGAATAAACTCCTAGAAAAGGATGCTCCATTCATCTTTCAGATGAATGTATCAAATATTTTAATATTCTTAAAGAAAAACTCACTAATGTGCCGATCATGATAACACCAAATTGGAATCTACCGTTTGAACTAATGTGTGATGCAAGTGATTTTGCAATGGGAGCCGTTTTAGGACAAAGGATTGAAAAACGATTTCAACCTATATATTATGCTAGTAAGACGTTACAAGGAGCACAAACAAATTATACAACTACTGAAAAAGAACTCCTTGCTATTGTCTTTGCTTTTGACAAATTTCGATCATATCTCGTTCTAGCTAAAACGGTGGTCTATACCGACCATTCTGCTCTTAGATACCTATTTTCGAAACAAGATGCCAACCCAAGATTAATCTGTTGGATCTTACTCTTACAAGAGTTTGATATTGAAATCCGAGATAAAAGAGGAGCAGAAAATCTCGCCGCTGATCATCTTTCTCGTCTTGAAAATCCTGAATTAGAAGTTCTAAATGAATCGGCTATAAAAGACAACTTTCCTGATGAATATCTATTGAAGATTGATTATAATGAAATTTCATGGTTTGCAGACTATGCAAACTATTTAGTATGTGGATTCCTTGAAAAAGGATTATCGTACCAAAAATGAAAGAAATTCTTCAGTGATATAAAACACTATTTCTGGGAAGATCCACATCTATTTAAAAGTTGTCCAGATGGAATAATACGCCGATGTGTATTCGGAGATGAAGCTAGTAAAATTTTAAACCATTGTCACACAGGACCAACATGAGGGCACTATGGGCCTCAACTAACAGCAAGAAAAGTTTATGATGCTGGATTCTATTGGCCTACAATTTACAAAGACGGACACCTTCTTTGCAAATCCTGTGATGCTTGTCAAAGGGCCGGAAAAATAAGTCAACGTGATGAAATGCCACAAAATGTCATTCAAGTATGCGAAGTATTTGACATTTGGGGTATTGACTTTATGGGTCCATTTCCAAAATCTCATAATAATCTCTATATTCTCGTAGCCATTGATTATGTATCTAAATGGGCGGAAGGACAAGCTCTCCCAACTAACGATGCACGAGTTGTAGTCAACTTTTTAAAACGTCTTTTTGCAAGGTTTGGAACACCGAAAGCTTTAATAAGTGATCGGGGAACTCATTTCTGTAATAATCAACTTGAGAAAGTTCTTAAAAGATATGGAGTAACTCATAAAATCTCCACCGCATATCATCCACAAACAAGTGGACAAGTTGAAAATACCAACCGAGCTTTAAAACGTATTCTAGAAAAAACCGTAGGATTAAATCCAAAGGAATGGTCCATTAAATTGGAGGATGCACTCTGGGCTTTTAGAACAGCCTACAAAATTCCAATTAGAACCACACCTTTTAAACTCGTCTACGAAAAAGCATGTCATCTTCCAGTAGAAATTGAACACAAAGCATTTTGGGCTTTGAAGACATGTAATCTTGATTTACATGAAGCCGGACGTTTACGGTTAAGTCAACTAAACGAATTAGAAGAATTAAGACATGAAGCATACGAAAATTCGTTAATCTATAAGGAAAGAGCGAAGAAATGGCATGATAAAAGAATCAGAAGTTTAAAAGAATTTAAAGAAGGAGACAGAGTTCTTCTTTTCAATTCACGATTCAAGCTATTTCCTGGAAAATTGAAATCAAGATGGTCTGGACCATTCATAATCAAAAGAGTTTTCCCATACGAAACGATAGAATTAATAAATTTAAATGGGATTGAATTTAAGGTTAATGGTCACAGAGTTAAACAGTACATAGATAGTCCAATGGAAGTTGACAATGAAGTTAATCACAATTTCGATACCACAGCTAACTAAGTGTGGGGAGAATCAAGTCTTTAAAGGATAATATGTATTTCTGTTAGAGTTAGATTGTCTGTTTTCGTGTAGTTCTCGAAAATGGAACCCGAATGGTCTTTCCCTAGCAGACCCTAAAGAACTAGTCTTCTCCCTCCCATTCTGAATTTTTATTTTTTTTAGGTTTTTACGAAATGAAGACTTCCTGCGAACTAAACCATGGTCTAATGCTATACGCTTTGATCACTAAACGTAATAATGACACACTTCCGAGTGAAATAGTATCAGTAATCAGAGAAAGATTGGACGGAGTAAGAAAAGAATCCAGATGCGAAGATAATAAGTTACAATTTGGTAAAGGAAAATCAAAATCCGCAGCGAAAAGAAGAGCACGACACCTTGAAAGATGTCACAAATGCGGAAAATGGTCACATGGGGTAAATGTTCAAATAATGAAACCTATTCAAATACCGAATTTGTTACTTTATGCAGAGACAGACCGTTCATATGTTTAGAAGAAAAAACACTGAATGCTCGAGGTTACGCCTATGTAGCTATGGAAAATCAATTAAACCGACTATCTTATGAGTGGGATGGATCGTATCACTAAGAATACTATCTCACAGGTAAGTTTGTACAGTTTTTATTGTTTTTATTTTTATTTTTAACCTTTTAATAATAAACGCTAATTTGTTCGCTATAAAGTATTAAATTGGTATTGAATAAAATTAGGTTTGGCGACCGAAATTATTGATATCATCACTGCGAAATTTAACGTTTATTCTTAAGGTATAAATATCTTTAATCAATCAACCCAAAATATTTCAAAAATTCGTAATGAGTTAAATTAGGTCATGGAACCGAAATTACTTTACCGAAAAGAGGGGCGCATATTTTTGATAATATTTTATTGATTAAAGTCGGATAAAAGCAAAAAAGATTTTTAATTTTATTTTTACCATGTTTTAAAAATTGATATATAAAAATTAAAATAATATTGTAAACTTTTTAAAATTAATATATTTAAAATTGTAAATATTTGAAAAATTAATCTTTTTAATATAAGTTTGTATGTTTAAAAACAAAAATATAATATAAGTTTGGTGTGAATTTTTAATTTTTATTATATGAATTCTTAATTTTATGCATTTTAAATTTAAGTTTGGTGTGAATTTAAAAACAAAAATTTACTTTATTTCGCTAAGTTAAAAATATGATTTTTAAAATTCGTCGGGAGTTGAAGACTAGGTCTTTGAACCGAAATTGCTTTACCCGAGGGAGGGACGAGAACTTTTATTATCATTATTTTTAAACTTATTGAATTAAAGTATGCCAAAAACAAAAAAAACAAAAAAACCCAAAAAAAAAATCTTTGCTTTTAAAACCGCGCTTTAAATAGACAAATTTTAAAATTTTGTCGAAGGACGGACTAGGACATCGATCCGAAACGACCTCATCTTAAAACAAAGGAAAACAAAATTTTAAATTTATTTTATATTTGTTATAAGTTAAGGATTATTAAAAAAAAAAAAAAAGCACCGCGACTCGCGGAGTTTGCAATGGCCAAATGCCGCGACTCGCGGAGGATGTAAAATACAGAAAAAAAATAAAAGGGGCCGAACAGATCAGTCTGCACACTCCACACCCACAAATAACTGCGAAAAACACCCGAAAAATACACTAAAATCGAATTTTTTCACCAAAAATCGTCAAATCTTTTACTAAAATCATGTTGAGAAGGATGCTATCAAGGAATTACTCAAGAAAAACGGTAAATTTCTACACCTAAACACTATTTAATCTGAAAATTAGTGTTCTTGAGCAATTTTTTTCCCCAATTCGATTTTGATACTTTTTAGTGTAATTATGCTTAAATTGCTTATGTATTATGCTTGTATAACCTAGATTGATGCTATTTAACATGATTAGATGCCTTAAACTTCAAATTTTGAGTAATCAAGGGTTTGTGTTCTTGAGCAAATTTGGGGCATTTTGATATAAACAGGTTATGGCCGATTTTTGTCATGAATTGTTGCTAAATTAAGTAGTGTAACATGTTTAGGTAGTTAAATGATCCAAACTTTGAGCCTAAACATGATTTTGAGAATTAAAGTGGACTTTTTCAAGTCTAAAATTCATGAACTTGATTTTTAAGAGATAATGCCATTTGAAACTTGTTTAATTGCTAGTAATGATTATTTTGACATGTTATTTGAGTTGAATGCTTATGAACTTGGCGAACATTTTCGTATATGCTTATTTGAAAAAGTGTAGATTTGATAAAAATATGAAAATGAGCTTAAGTTTGATATAAATTGAACATGTCATTGTAATTATTTTGATTGATGATTTTGCTGACACTAATGCATATTTGGATGCACAAAAATTGTGTTTGATGTGTTTTGCAGACTGAAAGGGGTGAATCTTCATCCCAAGCTCGCAATGCTCCTGCTGAGAATACGGAACAACAGGAGGTGGATAACTACTACAAACAAGATATACCTCATCCAGTCATGACATTTTCTGATATGCACTTGGAAGATTTGCACCCAAACTTGAGATTTGACAGACGTTGGATAGATTATCCAAAATACCAAAGGGGTTTGCATACTCTTCATTCTAAAGCTGTTGAAGTACCTAGGGTAATAGAATGGACACCGTTAGAAGCTGTAGAATTAGCCGGGCCAATTAGGGAATTACTTACACAGAGGTATGGTAATTCTACTTTTAACGATTGGGTACGTTTATTCAACATGCGTAGACCTGTATATAAAGTATGGTGTGAAGAATTATTATGTAGTATAGAAATAAATGATCGGGTAGTTAGTTTAACCGATCGATCTTTTATTAGATTTTTGTTAGGAGGTTCGATGTGCCACATGTCTTTACTAGACATGGCTCAGGCCTTACGTATATATACGCCTGAGGAGTTAGCATCTGCCGATTGTAGAGGGTTGATATTGAACGGTAGAAAAATTGATGAAAATTTTGATACGCATGGTGTATGGAGTCAAATGACTAGCCATCACCGATTTAAAGGGGGAAATTACTCTTATTTGGATATAGATAGAGCAGAGTTAAGAGTAATTCATAGGTTTTTAGCTAATTCGATTACACAAAGAGGTAAGAATAAGGAAAAGGTAAATGAACAGGATTTGTTTTACCACATGTGTATTCGAGACCCACAAAGCGCTGTAAGTATACCTTATTGTGTGGGTTATTATTTATCAGCTATGGTTAGGGGGATGAGACCGCATAGCATAATAGGAGGTGGTATATTTATTACTTTGATTGCTGAATATCTCGGTGTGGATATAAGTCGGGGGGGGGGGGATTATTAGTCGAAGAACCAGAACCCCGCGATACAATTGGTTTAAATGTATACCATGGTGCTAAAGTTTTGAAGAGGCGAAATAATGCCGCAGTATGATATAATGGTAGACATCCACAGTTTGAGAGAAACCAACAGCCAGGTAATGTGGGAGGGGGAAATGAAATGACAGAAATGCAAAGGTTTATAGCTTCACAAGAGTATGAAAATGCTAGACATAGAGCATTTGAAGATTGGCAAGTTCATCAAAACCAAATCATAGCTCATTGCCAACATGTAGGTAGAAACTATATTCCTACTCCATCGCCCGTATTTCCTCCTTAGTCTATAGAGATCCAACCACCGTATCCTACGTATAACCTAGCCGAAGCATTTTATAACACATATGGTTATGCATGGAACCCCTACTGGTATCAGTATCATCCCTAGTCTACTTAGTTTTATTTATATTATAATTTGTAATGTTGATACATTTAATACTTATGTTAGAATTGTATTAGTTTTTATAATTTACAAATTTTTATTTTTAGATTTTAATAATGTTTGAATGTGGGGTAATATACCAAACTTCAAAAATATGTATATATGTTTGCAGTTTATCTTATGTACACAACAGGGTAAAACAACGCATTTTCAAAGACTGACATTAAGTTCAGCAAAAGCAACTAATTTTGATGACAAGATGCAAAATAAATGTGATATAACAACAAGACGGAATGAACAAATGATATGCACCATTTATCATTCAGCAAACAAACGTCAATATGTTTGGAAACTTTGGTAAAATTTAATCATTTTCACACAAATCACCCTCAATAATTTAAATTGTTACTGATTTCTTGTAAATGAGGGCATTGCAAGATCTTAAGTGTGGGAAGGGGTTAAATTCTTTCGGATTTTAAAATTTTTACTTTATACACTTGGTTACCATTAGAAATACTAGTAAAGTAGTAGTAGTATTAGAATCTAGTGCTCTCTGATAATAAAGAACAGCCCTAGTCTTATATACTGACTACCCAATTCTAGTAAAAATTTTCAATTAAATGAAATCAAAATCATGTTTATACATATTTATGAACGATAAAACTAGGTGTTAACATCGAAATTATTGTTACCTTGGAAAGGACATAAATTGAGAAACAAACTAAAATGTTAGAATTCATTTAAAATGAAATAGAGGACAATAAAAAGGAAAATAAAAGCCAAGTGTGGGAAAATTTACCAAGTTATTTTAAACATATGTCACATATTTCTGTAACAAATAACTGAAAATACTTTTGCTTTGGACTAAACTAAACTGTTTTACCCGATGAAAGAAAAGAAGAGATGGATCTACACGATGATACAATTCCATCATTAAAAGGAAGTAAAGTCTTCCGAAAAAGAAACGCGCTTCTTGATTTAGGTCAGGAAGTTGTCGTCCAGACCAGCTGTAGGTTGATGAAAAATCTAGAAAAGTCATCTCTAAAATCAGCAGGAAATCCACGGACCTCAGCATAAAACAGGGTCGCCAAGTGGTCAGATTTATCCTAACCATGAGAAGGATTTATCTCGTACAATGGGGGCACCGTGCAAATTAGCTTGATAAGACTAATGAATCAGATCCCCAGAAAGGATAATCTCCTTAAAGATTAAAAATCAGCTTTTAAGACTAATATTACTCAATCCTAGAGATTGACCTTAAAGATTGAGAATTACAAACTCATGAAATTCAATGATATCTAAACTCGAGCTTGAACGAGAAAATATTTTGATCAAAATTACAAACCGATTTGTTTTCTGAAAACCCATTTTCAATGCGTTCATTACCATTGAACGTAAAATCCTAGGAATTCACCTGGAATTCATTAGATCACCTGAACCAAATTGGGTGTCAACCGTAAGAACGGTGGTTGCATAGCATGGTCAAAGACAGGACCTTGTGCCAGACCGAAAAATCATAAGGGTGAGCTTTACTATTGCTCCTACCAAGGATAGTAATTGCGTCCGACACGTTATAGACCATAATTAAAAGCATGTCAGGGGACATTGCCTTAACAGTTGCTTGTTCAACGCTTTCCTTTACAACCGGACGGTAGTTTACCGAAAGATAATATACGGAGCAAGTATACTGGACGTGTTGCTTTCCTAATACAAGGTTAGCAAGTGGGTGACACAAAACCGCAAGTTTTGAGCTAAAATTTTCAAATCTGAAACCCACCAAACCCACAAAAATATTTTGCAAACACCGGTGAAGGGTTATTCTGGAAAACTTATCTAGGATAAAAGCTAGATAGAATTTTCAAAAAGATCAAATGTTTTCATAAAGATCCAATTTCCTTAAAGGATCTAAATTTTATAGTCATGTGGGACTGTAAACCACATCGTTACTACCATTGTTTATATCGCCGTAAAGAAATCACTGATGTACAAAGTGTGAAGAATAAAGAAGTGATTCTAGTATTTCAAGACTATATTGCTTGAGGACAAGCAACGCTCAAGTGTGGGAATATTTGATAATGCTAAAAACAAACATATATTTCATTGCATTATTCCTAAGAAAGACAAGCTTTTAGTTGCAATTGTCCTATTTACAAGTGATTCTCGTTTAAATAATAAAAAGATGAAGACAAAAGACAGATTCGACGAATTGAAGACGCAAACGACCAAAAAGCTCAAAAGTACAAAAGACAATCAAAGAGGTTCCAATTATCGATAAGAAACGTCTCAAAATTACAGGAGTACAAGATTCAAAATGCAAAGTTCAAGATATTAAATTGTACGCAAGGACGTTCGAAAATCCGGAACCGGGACCAGAGTCAATTCTCAACGCTCGATGCAACGGACTAAAAATTACAAGTTAACTATGTATATAAATATAATATAATATATAATTAATTCTTAAAATTAATATATATATTATAATATATTTATAAATCGTCGGCAAACAAAGAGCCAAAGCTGGGTGAGCTGTAATTTCAAACTCCGCGAGTTGCGGAGTTTGAAGGCAAAAAATTACGCGACTCGCGGAGTCCCCCTGGACGAAAATTCCTATAAAAGCCAGCGAATTCTGATCGTAAAAATATCCTAAAAAATATCTCTTTCTCTATATGTATACATAAATATTTATATTTATATTTTAATTTTAATCCTAATAATAAGGGTATGTTAGCGAATGTTGTAAGGGTGTAAGTTAAAATTCTGTCCGTGTAACGCTACGCTATTTTTAATCATTGTAAGTTATGTTCAACCTTTTTACATTAATGTCTCGTAGCTAAGTTATTATTATTCTTATTTAATCCGAAGTAATCATGATGTTGGGCTAAAAATATTAAAATTGGGTAATTAGGCTTTGTACCATAATTGGGGTTTGGACAAAAGAACGACACTTGTGGAAATTAGACTATGGGCTATTAATGGGCTTTATATTTGTTTAACTAAATGATAGTTTTTTAATTTTAATATAAAGATTTACAATTGGACGTCCCTATAAATAACCATATACACTCAATCGGACACGATGGGCGGGGTATTTATATGTACGAATAATCGTTCATTTAACCGGACACGGGAATGGATTAATAGCCACTAGAATTATTAAAACATGGGTGAAATTATGTACAAGGACACTTGGCATAATTGTTAACAAAGTATTAAAACCTTGGGTTACACTCAGTCGACATCCTGGTGTAATTATTAAACAAAGTATTAAAATCTTGTTACAGTTTAAGTCCCCAATTAGTTGGAATATTTGACTTCGGGTATAAGGATAATTTGACGAGGACACTCGCACTTTATATTTATGACTGATGGACTGTTATGGACAAAAACCAGACGGACATATTAAATAATCCAGGACAAAGGACAATTAACCCATGGGCATAAATCTAAAATCAACACGTCAAACATCATGATTACGGAAGTTTAAATAAGCATAATTCTTTTATTTCATATTTAATTTCCTTTATTTTATATTTAATTGCACTTCTAATTATTGCACTTTTATTTATTGTTATTGTATTTAATTGCACTTTTATTTATCGCAATTTCATTATCGTTATTTACTTTACGCTTTAAATTAAGTCTTTTATTTATTTAATATTTTACATTTTGTTTTAATTGCAACTAAAGTTTTTAAAATCGACAAACCGGTCATTAAACGGTAAAAACCTCCCTTTATAATAATAATATTACTTATATATATATATTTGTATTTTTATAAAATAAAACTAATATAGCGTTAAGCTTTGTTAAAAGATTCTCTGTGGAACGAACCGGACTTACTAAAAACTACACTACTGTACGATTAGGTACACTGCCTATAAGTGTTGTAGCAAGGTTTAAGTATATCCATTCAATAAATAAATAAATATCTTGTGTAAAATTGTATCGTATTTAATAGTATTTCCTAGTAAACTTTAAGCTATTTTATATACACCTCGCATAACATCATCTATCAACAGGATTTGCGTTTACAATACCGCATGTAAATGGTAGTTACCAAGCTATTAGGGAAAAATATGCAAAGTGGTACAACTCAACGTAGAATATGTTTTTAGTACTTGTGTCCATTTCGTAAAACAGTTATAAAACAGTGCACGTATTCTCAGCCCAAAAATATATAAAAAAGGGAGTAATGAAACTCACAATACTGTATTTCGTAGCAATTATGTATATGATGGCACTGAACAAGTGCAGGGTTTGTCTCGGATTCACGAACCTATATTAAGTATATATATTTATATGTTGGTCAATATCTGTCTAACAATTTAGGTCAATTCGTAGTGTATCACAATCCTAATGCTCGAGACCGACATGCAAAAGTCAACAAAAGTCAACAAAAGTCAACTTGACCCAAAATGACTTCCAAAATCTATACATGTTTATTATATAACTTATATATAGTCGTTTTATATATTTAAATATATTTATCAGATCTTATTATACTAAATAATACAAGTCATTTATTAATAAATAAAAATTTATATTTAAATTCATATATGATAAAAATATAATTTTATATATCTCAAGTGATAAAATTTATAAAATTCACTTAATATCATAAAAATATAGTGGTATGTATTATTAATGTAATTATATTACGTGTGGTAAAAATATCTTTGTACGCATATTTATTTGATAAAATAATATTGATAATAATAATAATAATGATAAAAATAATAAAATGATAGTTTCCATAAAAATATTAATTTTTAGTAATAAAGATAATTTTAGTAATAACATCAACTGATAACAATTATAATAATCGTTTTAATAATAATATTAAAATTAATAATAATTATGTTGACCATATCTTTTAATCCGTTCATCGAACCAACACGATTTCTAAATGAAAAGTTATTAATTTTTCTTTAGCTTTTCAACGACATGCATGTCATATACCTTATCTCAGTAGCATATTGATAGTGCTCCAAATGAACATATATTTAGTAGCAATATCCTCCCAATATGTAAATTATTTAGTTGTAATTGTCCTATTTTAAGTTGTAATCGTTTATATTAAATAAGTGCGAAGACAAAAGGCAAAAATGACGATTTGAAGACGCAAACGTCCAAAAAGCTCAAATGTACAAGATACCATCCAAGTGGTTCAATTTATTGATAAGAAACGTCTAAAAATGACAAGAGTACAAGTTACAAAACGCAAAGTACAAGATATTAAATTATACGAAAGGACGTTCGAAAATCCAAAACCGGGACCTGAGCCAACTATCAATGCCCGACGCAACGGACCAAAAATTATGAGTCTACTATGCACAAGAATATAATATAATTTATATATAATTATATAAAATTATATATATTATATTATATAATTAAATATAACGTCGACGAGCTAGCAAACAAAGCAATTGGGCATGGCCAGGCTGGCCATGTGATCGTATGAGATTAACACTGAGAACCCATGCGATCGCATGAGCCTCAGGATCAGACCACATCTTTAAATAGCCAACCTTTCTGCTCGACTCTTAACATAATAATAATAATACTCCTCTGTAATAATAATATATATAATATATATATATAGTATAGGTTAGTTTTATATTAGATTAGTTTGGGTTATGTAAAAGTTATTTTACGGGTTTTGTAGTCAAAGTTCTCTCATTGTAACACTACGCGATAAATAATCAATGTAAGTTATGTTCTCCTTTTTAAATTAATATCTCTTAACTAAGTTATTATTATGCTTATTTAAGTCGAAGTAATCATGATGTTGGGCTAAATATTAAAAGACGGGGTTATTGGGTTTTGGACCATAATTGGGGTTTGGACAAAAGAGCGACCTTTGTGGAAATTAGACAATGGGCTATTAATGGGCTTTATATTAAATTAACGATACCTCGTTAATTTAATATAAAGGTTATGATTTGACGTATCTATATATAATCACATACGCTTAATCTGACACGATGGGCGGGATATTTATAAGTACGAATTATTGTTCATTTGACCGGACACGGGGATGGATTAATAGTTACTGGACTCATTAAAACAAGGGTGGATTACATTCAAGGATAATTGGTGTAATTGTTAACAAAGTATTAAAACCTTGGATTACACACAGTCGATAACCTGGTGTATTCATTAAACAAAGTATTAAGACCTTGTTACACTTCGAATCCCCAATTAGTTGGAATATTTGACTTCGGGTATAAGGTTAATTTGGCGAAGACCCTCGCACTTTATAATTATGACCGATGGACTATTATGGCAAAATCAGATGGACTTATCGAATAATCCAGGACAAAGGACAATTAATCCTGGGTAATAAATTAAAATCAAAACGTCAAACATCATGAGTACGGAAATTTGAATAAGCATAATATATTTTATTTTATATTTTCTCGTACTTTTATTTATTTTGTCATTTTAATTATTGTTATTTATTTTATCGTTGGTTAAATATCGTCATTTCCTTTACGCTTCGCTTAAAATATAAAATCGATAAACCGGTCATTAAACGGTAAACCTCCTTTTATATATTATTACTATATATAATATATTTTGTACAAATATAATTGTTTAAAAATATAGTGTAAAATAAGCCGTCTCTCTGTGGAACGAACCGGACTTACTAAAAACGATACTACTTTACGAATAGGTACACTGCCTATAGTGTTGTAGCAAGGTTTAGGTATATCCCATCTGTAAATAAATAATTAAAACTTGTGTTATTTGTATCGTATTTCGTAGTAAAAATAATAAGTATTTCGTATACACCTACGCTCACATCAAGTTTTTGGCGCTGCTGCAGGGGATTCGGTGAAACGCAATATTTTTAATTTATTTTTGTATAAATATATTTATATATATTTTTAGAAAAACAATATAAAGTTATAAAAAAAAAACTGGACTTACAGGCCCATGCGATCGCATGAGCCAGAAGCCTCAACACCATGCGATCGCATGGCCTGCTCTGACAGGCAAGCCTTTGCATTTATTACGAATTTAGGGTTAAACTTTTATATATTATTTATTATTTAGGGTTTAAATAAATAACATATATATTTCTAGTTTTAATATTTATTTTGTAATATTAAGTTTAAATATTATTATTAATTATAAAATTAATACTTTTATAAAATAATAATATAAAAATAATATTTTTATAAAAATAAGTAATTTTATCATTTTTTTTTGTTGTCTCTTTTTATAAATTGTATATTTTAAACATTTGTATATTTATCATTCGTAATTAGTTTTATACTTCTAGATTTTTAGGCTTTGCCGTAAAATCCCTTAAGTACTTTTTCTTTAGACTAAGACTTAGGTGCTTAAGAATTTTGCGACGCTGTTTTATAAATTTTAGTACCTTTTTAAGTTATTGCCGTTTTGGGATATAGTATTTCTCTAAGCTTTAATATTTTTAGACGTAACTTTTAATTCTTAGTTTTTAGTTCCTTTTTAAGTTTCGACGCGCTACTTTCTTATTTTTATTTTTCGACGCCTATTATTTTTTTCGACCTTTTATTTTTCGACGTTTTTTGACGCGTTCTTTTTCTTTCTTATTTCTCACCGATCTAGTTTTTAGGACATAGAATTTTCTATTTCATCTCTAAAATTTTAAAAAGCGAGAAATTATTTTAAGCGGTTAAATTGATAGACATCCAAATTTTCTGGTTCGTAGTAATAGTTGGATTTGTTAGTGGCTGAGTTGTGACCTTCCGATTTAAAGGGTTCTGACTCCCTGCTACATCTTTTGGCTATTCGAAACGTGGGCAAAATCAGAAAAGTCTATTAATTTGATAACTTATATAATTTTTAGTTTTATAACTAATAGGATAATTAATAAATGCACCACATTGTAGCTAAAATTTGGTAATAAATGTATTATGGAAAATTTTGAGAATATGTTGGAAACTCTTTCTAACATGTGAAATCAATTAAATCAATACTCTCAAACGAGTGTTGATGAAAATTCAATCGGTCAATCTTGGATCACGAATGACGAAACAATAACTGGTTGTGAAATCTGTGGAGATTATCATTCAACATGGGAATGTTATTATTACGTTCCTATGGAAAATTACGCACCCACGGAACCTTAATGGAACGATTATGAGAAATACAATTCAAATTGGGATTATTCCCAAGAATATTTCCAAACTCAACAACCAGAAGACGAGGAAAATTATGTGTCTGAAAATCTTTTAGACAATATTAAAATCAAACTCAAAGAACTCAATGCTCAAAATGAACAAATGAGAGAGTTTGTAAATAGGCAAGCTGAAACTCTATCAGATTACACACCTGTTGATATGAGGAGTCGTGTGCAAGAAAATCTCATATCATCGAATTTTGATGAATTCGAGAGCTCCGAAATCACCAATTATCCCGATGATACTTTTTATTCAACTTTACCAATTTCACAACATATCGACACATTAGCCTCTACCGACAAAATCAACGATCCATCAATGGATGAAGAAGAAGTAAGGGTGACAAATTGGTACTCTTGGGAAAATGATAACGTTGAAAATTTTACCCCCGAGACCAAAATGGTGGGACCGGTAAGTACCATTAATGAAGAAGAATTTGCTTCGATCTCGAAATTCACCATTCCACAACCTTCCAACCTAATATTCTCAATAGACGAGTCATCTACCAAAGATGAACTACAAGCTGTAATAGATATTGACACCTCAAATTTCACCCAATTGGGTAATAGAGGTGAAAACTTTGATCCCGAGAATAAACGGAAGGAAATGTTAGGAATTTTCCACCCTATAGTATGTATGTCGGTGTATATCGATCCATTTGACCAAGAACCAGAAAAGAGACAGATCTATTTACTAAAAGCTACACTTAAAAAAGAATTAAGTAGTGACGATCGGGTGAGTCTAAACTTTAAACCCATTGATATATTTTATACCACCCGAGATGTAAATAACTGGCTCACTATTTTAATTCGTGGAACTTATTCTACCGACTTCACATGTCGTCAGCTAAGTATGGGGAAGTCTAACCCCACTTAACGTTAAATTAGGGGTTCGGGTTAGTGCATAACTCGTTAATAAACATGCATAATAAGTAAGGGTAAAAGACGCATTTTCAAATATTAACAAACAGCTCAGAAAAGCAGTCGTTTTTGAAGGAAAAAAAAAACATGTGTGATAAAACAAGAAGGGATGAACGATGAGGTGCGCCATCTATCATTCGACGAGCTTTGTAATTACAAACTGGGTATTTTCAATCACTTTTCGACACTAATCACCCTCATGAATTTATAATTAGAGTCTGATTTCATGCAAATGAGGGCATTGCATGATCTCAAGTGTGGTGAAGGGTTATAAATTCTCTCGGGTTTATACTTGGCTTATTTTCTAAATACTGTGAAAATTTTAAAATTTTTCAACTAAATGAATTCAAAATCATGTTTATACATATTTATGAACGATGAAAACTAGGTGTTAATACCGAAATTATCGTTACCTCGGAAAGGACATAAATTGAGAAACAACTAAAACGCTTGAATTTATTTATTAGGATATAAAAAGACGCATGAAAAAAGCCAAGTGTGGGGAGAATGTACCAAGTTATTCAATTAAAAACTATTTATCACATGTTTCTGTAAAGTTTATTGCAGGTGCTTTTGTTTTGGACTAAATTAACTGTTTTACCCGATTTATTGTAATACTTTTGAAAGAATGGATGGATCTACACGATGAATCAATTCCATCATTAAAAGGAAGTAAAGTCTTCCGTAAAAGACACGCGCTTCTTGATTTAGGTCAAGAAGTTGTCGTCCAGACCAGCTGTAGGTTGACGAAAAATCTAGAAAAGTCATCTCTAAAATCAGCAGGAAATCCACGGACCTCAGCATCAAACAGGGTCGCCAAGTGGTCAGACTTATCCTAACCATGAGAGGATCTGTCTCGTAAAATGGGGAGGGCGCCGTGCAAATTAGCTTGATAAGACTAATGAATTAGACCCCCAGAAAGGATAATCTCCTTAAAGATTAAAAATCAGCTTTTAAGCCTGATATTACTCAATCCTTGAGATTGACCTTAAAGATTGAGAATTACAAACTCATGGAATTCGATGATATCTAAACTCGAGCTTGAACGAGAAAATATTTTGATCAAAATTACAAACCGATTTTGTAGTGACCCGAACTTTTCCATGTTTATATATATTAATTGAGATTGATATTTACATGATTAAATGTTTCCAACATGTTAAGCAATCAAACTTGTTATGACTTGATTAATTGAAATATGTTTCATATAGACAATTGACCACCCAAGTTGACCGGTGATTCACGAACGTTAAAACTTGTAAAAACTATATGATGACATATATATGGATATATATATAGTTAACATGATACTATGATAAGTAAACATATCGTTAAATATATTAACAATGAACTACATATGTAAAAACAAGACTACTAACTTAATGATTTTTAAACGAGACATATATGTAACGATTATCGTTGTAAAGACATTTAATGTATATATATCATATTAAGAGATATTCATACATGATAATATCATGATAATATAATAATTTAAAATCTCATTTGATATTATAAACATTGGGTTAACAACATTTAACAAGATCGTTAACCTAAAAGTTTCAAAACAACACTTACATGTAACGACTAACGATGACTTAACGACTCAGTTAAAATGTATATACATGTAGTGTTTTAATATGTATTTATACACTTTTGAAAGACTTCAATACACTTATCAAAATACTTCTACTTAACAAAAATGCTTACAATTACATCCTCGTTCAGTTTCATCAACAATTCTACTCGTATGCACCCGTATTCGTACTCGTACAATACACAGCTTTTAGATGTATGTACTATTGGTATATACACTCCAATGATCAGCTCTTAGCAGCCCATGTGAGTCACCTAACACATGTGGGAACCATCATTTGGCAACTAGCATGAAATATCTCATAAAATTACAAAAATATGAGTAATCATTCATGACTTATTTACATGAAAACAAAATTACATATCCTTTATATCTAATCCATACACCAACGACCAAAAACACCTACAAACACTTTCATTCTTCAATTTTCTTCATCTAATTGATCTCTCTCAAGTTCTATCTTCAAGTTCTAAGTGTTCTTCATATATTCTACAAGTTCTAGTTACATAAAATCAAGAATACTTTCAAGTTTGCTAGCTCACTTTCAATCTTGTAAGGTGATCATCCAACCTCAAGAAATCTTTGTTTCTTACAGTAGGTTATCATTCTAATACAAGGTAATAATCATATTCAAACTTTGTTTCAATTTCTATAACTATAACAATCTTATTTCAAGTGATGATCTTATTTGAACTTGTTTTCGTGTCATGATTCTGCTTCAAGAACTTCGAGCCATCCAAGGATCCGTTGAAGCTAGATCCATTTTTCTCTTTTCCAGTAGGTTTATCCAAGGAACTTAAGGTAGTAATGATGTTCATAACATCATTCGATTCATACATATAAAGCTATCTTATTCGAAGGTTTAAACTTGTAATCACTAGAACATAGTTTAGTTAATTCTAAACTTGTTCGCAAAAAAAAGTTAATCCTTCTAACTTGACTTTTAAAATCAACTAAACACGTGTTCTATATCTATATGATATGCTAACTTAATGATTTAAAACCTGGAAACACGAAAAACACCGTAAAACCGGATTTACGCCGTCGTAGTAACACCGCGGGCTGTTTTGGGTTAGTTAATTAAAAACTATGATAAACTTTGATTTAAAAGTTGTTATTCTGAGAAAATAATTTTTATTATGAACATGAAACTATATCCAAAAATTATGGTTAAACTCAAAGTGGAAGTATGTTTTCTAAAATGGTCATCTAGACGTCGTTCTTTCGACTGAAATGACTACCTTTACAAAAATGACTTGTAACTTATTTTTCCGACTATAAACCTATACTTTCTCTGTTTAGATTCATAAAATAGAGTTCAATATGAAACCATAGCAATTTGATTCACTCAAAACGGATTTAAAATGAAGAAGTTATGGGTAAAACAAGATTGGATAATTTTTCTCATTTTAGCTACGTGAAAATTGGTAACAAATATATTCCAACCATAACTTAATCAACTTGTATTATATATTATGTAATCTTGAGATACCATAGACACGTATACAATGTTTCGACCTATCATGTCGACACATCTATATATATTTCGGAACAACCATAGACACTCTATATGTGAATGTTAGAGTTAGCTATACAGGGTTGAGGTTGATTCCAAAATATGTATAGTTTGAGTTGTGATCAATACTGAGATACGTATACACTGGGTCGTGGATTGATTCAAGATAATATTTATCGATTTAATTCTGTATATCTAACTGTGGACAACTAGTTGTAGGTTACTAACGAGGACAGCTGACTTAATAAACTTAAAACATCAAAATATATTAAAAGTGTTGTAAATATATTTTGAACATACTTTGATATATATGTATATATTGTTATAGGTTCGTGAATCAACCAGTGGCCAAGTCTTACTTCTCGACGAAGTAAAAATCTGTGAAAGTGAGTTATAGTCCCACTTTTAAAATCTAATATTTTTGGGATGAGAATACATGCAGGTTTTATAAATGATTTACAAAATAGACACAAGTACGTGAAACTACATTCTATGGTTGAATTATCGAAATCGAATATGCCCCTTTTTATTAAGTCTGGTAATCTAAGAATTAGGGAACAGACACCCTAATTGACGCGAATCCTAAAGATAGATCTATTGGGCCTAACAAACCCCATCCAAAGTACCGGATGCTTTAGTACTTCGAAATTTATATCATATCCGAAGGGTGTCCCTGAATGATGGGGATATTCTTAAATATATGCATCTTGTTAATGTCGGTTACCAGGTGTTCACCATATGAATGATTTTTATCTCTATGTATGGGATGTGTATTGAAATATGAAATCTTGTGGTCTATTGTTACGATTTGATATATATAGGTTAAACCTATAACTCACCAACATTTTTGTTGACGTTTTAAGCATGTTTATTCTCAGGTGATTATTAAGAGCTTCCGCTGTCGCATACTTAAATAAGGACAAGATTTGGAGTCCATGCTTGTATGATATTGTGTAAAAACTGCATTCAAGAAACTTATTTTGTTGTAACATATTTGTATTGTAAACCATTATGTAATGGTCGTGTGTAAACAGGATATTTTAGATTATCATTATTTGATAATCTACGTAAAGATTTTTAAACCTTTATTGATGAAATAAAGGTTATGGTTTATTTTAAAATGAATGCAGTCTTTGAAAAACGTCTCATATAGAGGTCAAAACCTCGCAACGAAATCAATTAATATGGAACGTTTTTAATCAATAAGAATGGGACATTTCAGTTGGTATCCGAGCGTTGGTCTTAGAGAACCAGAATTTTGCATTAGTGTGTCTTATCTAGTTTGTTAGGATGCATTAGTTAGTCTGGACTTCGACCGTGTTTACTTGAAAAATGATTGCTTAACAAATTTTGTTGGAAACTATATATTTTTAACATGTGAATATTATGTGATATATTAATCTCTTAACGCGTTTGATATTATGTGATAGATGTCTACCTCTAGAACAAGTCCCATTGACTCACCTAATAATAATGAAGAGTCAAATGTAAATTGGAATGATTCGTGGACTGATTCACAAGTTCCCGAAGAGGAATCGGAAGAAGAGTCGGAACCGGAAGAAGAATCGGAACCGGAAGAAGAATCGGAACCGGATGAAGAAATAGAACCGGTGGGGGAAATAATAAAACGGTTAAGTAAAAGAAAATCCTCAACCAACCGACCAAGGTTAATTATGGTCAATGGTGTTTCCGCCAAGGAAGCAAAATATTGGGAGGATTACCAATTCTCCGATGAATCAGATTCCGACGAGAATTCCGATGATGTTATAGAAATTACCCCAACTGAATTTAAAAAGGCAAAAGAAAATAATAAGGGAAAGGGCATAAAAATAGAGAAATCTAATTCCAACCCCGATGAACTGTATATGTATCGTCAACCCCCGAAGTCCTTAAGTTGTAACAATGACCCGGGAACCTCTAAACCACCAGGTTTTTCTAAACCAATGTGGATAACGACGGCTCGTATTAGGGGAACATCATATATCCCTAGAAACTTGGCAAAACGAACCAAAACCGAAGAAGAAGAAACAAGCGAGTCGGAATAAGATAGTTGTATTCGTGTGGTGTAATATAAGTAATATAGTGTGCTTATGCTTTATGATATATGTAAAAATTGCTTGTATTAATAAGTATTTTTTTATGAATCTAACTCTTGACTATTTTACAGTATAAAAACACAAAATGGATAGACAACCCAATATTTTAAGAGACCTACCCGGAGACATGATTGATGAAATCTTGTCTAGAGTCGGTCAGAATTCTTCGACACAACTATTTAAGGCGAGATCAGTTTGTAAGACATTCGAAGAACGTTCCAAGAATGCCTTGGTTTATAAAAGGCTTTCGTTCGAAAGATGGGGGATATCACATTGGGAAATCCATAAGTTACGATGTGTTTACTTTGACGCATATATTGCGGGGAACCCAAATACTATTTTACGCAATGGGTTAAGAAATTATTTTGATTCAATATATCCGAATATTGGACTTCGTGATTTAGAAAAAGCGGCTAACATGCAACATAAAGAAGCATGTTATGCTTACGGATTAGTAATGTTCGCTTCTCACCAAAGTGAGAACAAGAACATCGGGCTACAACTATTAAACAAAACGTTCCCACAAGTGACGGAGTCGGTAATTGGGGTAAGAAATGAGGTTTTTAGATTGTTACGGGACTGTTGGACATTACGTAACCCTCATCCCTTTGATGACGTTACAACACGATGTCTTATCAACGGCCATAACAGTTATGTTCCACAAGACCAAGGATGGGAAGTAATCCTAGTAAAACCAGAATGCATGACTTGTTTCTGGACGTATGAATTACGTGTCTTTATTGCCTTTGCTGAACGACTTGTGTACTAGCTAGAATTATCTTCACAACCATCTTGTATCAAATTTATTGTGTGCTATATTTCATGCTATATGTAAAATAAGCGGTATTGTAAGTTTGTAAAATATTGTGTAAAAGTTTGAACGCGAAATATTATTATAATCAGTTTTTCATATAGAATTGTAGTAGTTGAATTGTATATTAGCTACTAAGTATGAACTTAACGGGTAGGTACTACCCGAATTTAAACTTATAAAACGCTAATATGAAGAAAAAGCTTTTATAAATGAGTTCATATTATGCTACGAAATACTATTAACTACTCTTAATATTCTGTATGATTAACTTGTTCCATTTGACTATTTTGAAGGAAATGGCACCGACTACTCGACACACAGTGAATATGAATGAAGAGGAATTCCGTACTTTTCTAGCTTCAAACATAGCCGCAGTACAGGCTGCGCTACATACCAACAATAACCTTGGATCTAGCAGTACAGGAAATCGTGTAGGATGCACCTACAAAGAATTCACTGCCTGCAAACCTTTGGAATTTGATGGAACCGAAGGACCGATCGGATTGAAATGGTGGACCGAGAAGGTCGAATTGGTGTTTGCCATAAGTAAGTGTACTGAAGAGGACAAAGTGAAGTACGCTACGCATACCTTCACAGGTTCTGCGTTAACATGGTGGAATACCTATCTAGAGCAAGTGGGACAAGACGATGCGTACGCACTACCGTGGTCAGCATTCAAGCACTTGATGAACGAGAAGTACCGTCCCAGAACCGAGGTCAATAAGCTCAAGACAGAACTTAGAGGGTTACGAACCCAAGGATTTGATATTACCACGTACGAAAGACGATTCACAGAATTGTGCCTATTGTGTCCGGGAGCATTCGAAGATGAGGAAGAGAAGATCGACGCGTTTGTGAAAGGATTACCGGAAAGAATCTAAGAAGATATAAGTTCACACGAGCCCGCCTCCATACAACAGGCATGTAGAATGGCTCACAAACTAGTGAACCAGATTGAAGAAAGAATTAAAGAACAGACTGCTGAAGAGGCCAATGTGAAGCAAGTCAAAAGAAAGTGGGAGGAAAATGGTGATAAGAATCACCAATACAACAACAACAGCAATCGTAACAATTATCCCAACAATCGCAACATCAATCGCAACTACAACAAACGGCCCAACAACAACAACAACAACAACAACAACAACAGCAACTACAACAATCATCCCAACAACAATAATAACCGCAACAACAACAACAATCAGAAACAGCTATGCCAAAGGTGTGAAAAGTATCACTCGGGGTTCTGCACCAAATTTTGCAACAAGTGTAAAAGAAATGGTCATAGCACGGCGAAGTGTGAGGTCTACGGACCAGGGGTTAATAGAACGAAAGGAACAAATGGTGTCAGAACGAGTAATGGCGGAGCAAGTAGTGTCGGAGCAAGCTATGCCAATGTAGTTTGTTATAAATGTGGAAAACCGGGCCACATTATTAGAAATTGCCCGAACCAGGAGAACACGAATGGACAAGGCCGCGGAAGAGTTTTCAATATTAATGCGGCAGAGGCACAGGAAGACCCGGAGCTTGTTACGGGTACGTTTCTTATTGACAATAAATCTGCTTACGTTTTATTTGATTCGGGTGCGGATAGAAGCTATATGAGTAGAGATTTTTGTGCTAAATTAAGTTGCCCATTGACGCCTTTGGATAGTAAATTTTTACTCGAATTAGCAAATGGTAAATTAATTTCAGCAGATAATATATGTCGGAATCGAGAAATTAAACTGGTTAGCGAAACATTTAAGATTGATTTAATACCAGTAGAGTTAGGGAGTTTTGATGTGATAATCGGTATGGACTGGTTGAAAGAAGTGAAAGCAGAGATCGTTTGTTACAAAAATGCAATTCGCATTATACGAGAAAAAGGAAAACCCTTAATGGTGTACGGAGAAAAGGGCAACACGAAGCTACATCTTATTAGTAATTTGAAGGCACAAAAACTAATAAGAAAAGGTTGCTATGCTGTTCTAGCACACGTCGAGAAAGTACAAACTGAAGAAAAGAGCATCAATGATGTTCCCATTGCAAAAGAATTTCCCGATGTATTTCCGAAAGAATTACCGGGATTACCCCCACATCGATCCGTTGAATTTCAAATAGATCTTGTACCAGGAGCTGCACCAATAGCTCGTGCTCCTTACAGACTTGCACCCAGCGAGATGAAAGAACTGCAAAGCCAATTACAAGAACTTTTAGAGCGTGGTTTCATTCGACCAAGCACATCACCGTGGGGAGCTCCTGTTTTGTTTGTCAAGAAGAAAGATGGTACATTCAGGTTGTGTATCGACTACCGAGAGTTGAACAAACTTACCATCAAGAACCGCTACCCACTACCGAGAATCGACGACTTATTTGATCAACTACAAGGCTCATCTATTTATTCAAAGATTGACTTACGTTCCGGGTATCATCAAATGCGGGTGAAAGAAGATGATATTCCAAAGACTGCTTTCAGAACACGTTACGGTCATTACGAGTTTATGGTCATGCCGTTTGGTTTAACTAATGCACCAGCTGTGTTCATGGACCTTATGAACCGAGTGTGTGGACCATACCTTGACAAGTTTGTCATTGTTTTCATTGATGACATACTTATTTACTCAAAGAATGACCAAGAACACGGTGAACATTTGAGAAAGGTGTTAGAAGTATTGAGGAAGGAAGAATTGTACGCTAAGTTTTCAAAGTGTGCATTTTGGTTGGAAGAAGTTCAATTCCTCGGTCACATAGTGAACAAAGAAGGTATTAAGGTGGATCCGGCAAAGATAGAAACTGTTGAAAAGTGGGAAACCCCGAAAACTCCGAAACACATACGCCAGTTTTTAGGACTAGCTAGTTACTACAGAAGGTTCATCCAAGACTTTTCCAGAATAGCAAAACCCTTGACTGCATTAACGCATAAAGGGAAGAAATTTGAATGGAATGATGAACAAGAGAAAGCGTTTCAGTTATTGAAGAAAAAGCTAACTACGGCACCTATATTGTCATTGCCTGAAGGGAATGATGATTTTGTGATTTATTATGATGCATCAAAGCAAGGTCTCGGTTGTGTATTAATGCAACGAACGAAGGTGATTGCTTATGCGTCTAGACAATTGAAGATTCACGAACAAAATTATACGACGCATGATTTGGAATTAGGCGCGGTTGTTTTTGCATTAAAGACTTGGAGGCACTACTTATATGGGGTCAAAAGTATTATATATACCGACCAAAAAAGTCTTCAACACATATTTAATCAGAAACAACTGAATATGAGGCAGCGTAGGTGGATTGAATTATTGAATGATTACGACTTTGAGATTCGTTACCACCCGGGGAAGGCAAATGTGGTAGCCGATGCCTTGAGCAGGAAGGACAGAGAACCCATTCGAGTAAAATCTATGAATATAATGATTCATAATAACATTACTACTCAAATAGTTTTAAAAGAGGGAAATTTAAAGGATGAAATACCCAAAGGATCGGAGAAGCATCTTAATATTCGGGAAGATGGAACCCGGTATAGGGCTGAAAGGATTTGGGTACCAAAATTTGGAGATATGAGAGAAATGGTACTTAGAGAAGCTCATAAAACCAGATACTCAATACATCCTGGAACGGGGAAGATGTACAAGGATCTCAAGAAACATTTTTGGTGGCCGGATATGAAAGCCGATGTTGCTAAATACGTAGGAGAATGTTTGACGTGTTCTAAGGTCAAAGCTGAGCATCAGAAACCATCAGGTCTACTTCAACAACCTGAAATCCCGGAATGGAAATGGGAAAACATTACCATAGATTTCATCACTAAATTGCCAAGGACTGCAAGTGGTTTTGATACTATTTGGGTAATAGTTGATCGTCTCACCAAATTCGCACACTTCCTACTAATAAGAGAAGATGACAAGATGGAGAAGTTAGCACGACTGTATTTGAAGGAAGTCGTCTCCAGACATGGAATACCAATCTCTATTATCTCTGATAGGAATGGCAGATTTATTTCAAGATTCTGGCAGACATTACAGCAAGCATTAGGAACTCGTCTAGACATGAGTACTGCCTATCATCCACAAACTGATGGGCAGAGCGAAAGGACGATACAAACGCTTGAAGACATGCTACGAGCATGTGTTATTGATTTCGGAAACAGTTGGGATCGACATCTACCGTTAGCAGAATTTTCCTACAACAACAGCTACCATTCAAGCATTGAGATGGCGCCGTTTGAAGCACTTTATGGTAGAAAGTGCAGGTCTCCGATTTGTTGGAGTGAAGTGGGGGATAGACAGATTACGGGTCCGGAGATTATACAAGAAACTACCGAGAAGATCATCCAAATTCAACAACGGTTGAAAACCGCCCAAAGTCGACAAAAGAGCTACGCTGACATTAAAAGAAAAGATATAGAATTTGAAATTGGAGAGATGGTCATGCTTAAAGTTGCACCTTGGAAAGGCGTTGTTCGATTTGGTAAACGAGGGAAATTAAATCCAAGGTATATTGGACCATTCAAGATTATTGATCGTGTCGGACCAGTAGCTTACCGACTTGAGTTACCTCAACAACTCGCGGCTGTACATAACACTTTCCACGTCTCGAATTTGAAAAAATGTTTTGCTAAAGAAGATCTCACTATTCCGTTAGATGAAATCCAAATCAACGAAAAACTTCAATTCATCGAAGAACCCGTCGAAATAATGGATCGTGAGGTTAAAAGACTTAAGCAAAACAAGATACCAATTGTTAAGGTTCGATGGAATGCTCGTAGAGGACCCGAGTTCACCTGGGAGCATGAATATCAGATGAAGAAGAAATACCCGCATCTATTTCCAGAAGATTCATCAACACCTTCAACAGCTTAAAATTTCGGGACGAAATTTATTTAACGGGTAGGTACTGTAGTGACCTGAACTTTTCCATGTTTATATATATTAATTGAGATTGATATTTACATGATTAAATGTTTCCAACATGTTAAGCAATCAAACTTGTTAAGACTTGATTAATTGAAATATGTTTCATATAGACAATTGACCACCCAAGTTGACCGGTGATTCACGAACGTTAAAACTTGTAAAAACTATATGATGACATATATATGGATATATATATAGTTAATATGATACTATGATAAGTAAACATATCGTTAAGTATATTAACAATGAACTACATATGTAAAAACAAGACTACTAACTTAATGATTTTTAAACGAGACATATATGTAACGATTATCGTTGTAAAGACATTTAATGTATATATATAATATTAAGAGATATTCATACATGATAATATCATGATAATATAATAATTTAAAATCTCATTTGATATTATAAACATTGGGTTAACAACATTTAACAAGATCGTTAACCTAAAAGTTTCAAAACAACACTTACATGTAACGACTAACGATGACTTAACGACTCAGTTAAAATGTATATACATGTAGTGTTTTAATATGTATTTATACACTTTTGAAAGACTTCAATACACTTATCAAAATACTTCTACTTAACAAAAATGCTTACAATTACATCCTCGTTCAGTTTCATCAACAATTCTACTCGTATGCACCCGTATTCGTACTCGTACAATACACAGCTTTTAGATGTATGTACTATTGGTATATACACTCCAATGATCAGCTTTTAGCAGCCCATGTGAGTCACCTAACACATGTAGGAACCATCATTTGGCAACTAGCATGAAATATCTCATAAAATTACAAAAATATGAGTAATCATTCATGACTTATTTACATGAAAACAAAATTACATATCCTTTATATCTAATCCATACACCAACGACCAAAAACACCTACAAACACTTTCATTCTTCAATTTTCTTCATCTAATTGATCTCTCTCAAGTTCTATCTTCAAGTTCTAAGTGTTCTTCATATATTCTACAAGTTCTAGTTACATAAAATCAAGAATACTTTCAAGTTTGCTAGCTCACTTTCAATCTTGTAAGGTGATCATCCAACCTCAAGAAATCTTTGTTTATTACAGTAGGTTATCATTCTAATACAAAGTAATAATCATATTCAAACTTTGGTTCAATTTCTATAACTATAACAATCTTATTTCAAGTGATGATCTTATTTGAACTTGTTTTCGTGTCATGATTCTGCTTCAAGAACTTCGAGCCATCCAAGGATCCGTTGAAGCTAGATCCATTTTTCTCTTTTCCAGTAGGTTTATTCAAGGAACTTAAGGTAGTAATGATGTTCATAACATCATTCGATTCATACATATAAAGCTATCTTATTCGAAGGTTTAAACTTGTAATCACTAGAACATAGTTTAGTTAATTCTAAACTTGTTCGCAAACAAAAGTTAATCCTTCTAACTTGACTTTTAAAATCAACTAAACACATGTTCTATATCTATATGATATGCTAACTTAATGATTTAAAACCTGGAAACACGAAAAACACCGTAAAACCGGATTTACGCCGTCGTAGTAACACCGCGGGCTGTTTTGGGTTAGTTAATTAAAAACTATGATAAACTTTGATTTAAAAGTTGTTATTCTGAGAAAATGATTTTTATTATGAACATGAAACTATATCCAAAAATTATGGTTAAACTCAAAGTGGAAGTATGTTTTCTAAAATGATCATCTAGACGTCGTTCTTTCGACTGAAATGACTACCTTTACAAAAATGACTTGTAACTTATTTTTCCGACTATAAACCTATACTTTTTCTGTTTAGATTCATAAAATAGAGTTCAATATGAAACCATAGCAATTTGATTCACTCAAAACGGATTTAAAATGAAGAAGTTATAGGTAAAACAAGATTGGATAATTTTTCTCATTTTAGCTACTTGAAAATTGGTAACAAATATATTCCAACCATAACTTAATCAACTTGTATTGTATATTATGTAATCTTGAGATACCATAGACACGTATACATTGTTTCTACCTATCATGTCGACACATCTATATATATTTCGGAACAACCATAGACACTCTATATGTGAATGTTAGAGTTAGCTATACAGGGTTGAGGTTGATTCCAAAATATGTATAGTTTGAGTTGTGATCAATACTGAGATACGTATACACTTGGTCGTGGATTGATTCAAGATAATATTTATCGATTTATTTCTGTATATCTAACTGTGGACAACTAGTTGTAGGTTACTAACGAGGACAGCTGACTTAATAAACTTAAAACATCAAAATATATTAAAAGTGTTGTAAATATATTTTAAACATACTTTGATATATATGTATATATTGTTATAGGTTCGTGAATCAACCAGTGGCCAAGTCTTACTTCTCGATGAAGTAAAAATCTGTGAAAGCGAGTTATAGTCCCACTTTTAAAATCTAATATTTTTGGGATGAGAATACATGCAGGTTTTATAAATGATTTACAAAATAGACACAAGTACGTGAAACTACATTCTATGGTTGAATTATCAAAATCGAATATGCCCCTTTTTATTAAGTCTGGTAATCTAAGAATTAGGGAACAGACACCCTAATTGACGCGAATCCTAAAGATAGATCTATTGGGCCTAACAAACCCCATCCAAAGTACCGGATGCTTTAGTACTTCGAAATTTATATCATATCCGAAGGGTGTCCCGGAATGATGGGGATATTCTTAAATATATGCATCTTGTTAATGTCGGTTACCATGTGTTCACCATATGAATGATTTTTATCTCTATGTATGGGATGTGTATTGAAATATGAAATCTTGTGGTCTATTGTTACGATTTGATATATATAGGTTAAACCTATAACTCACCAACATTTTTGTTGACGTTTTAAGCATGTTTATTCTCAGGTGATTATTAAGAGCTTCCGCTGTCGCATACTTAAATAAGGACAAGATTTGGAGTCCATGCTTGTATGATATTGTGTAAAAACTGCATTCAAGAAACTTATTTTGTTGTAACATATTTGTATTGTAAACCATTATGTAATGGTCGTGTGTAAACAGGATATTTTAGATTATCATTATTTGATAATCTACGTAAAGCTTTTTAAACCTTTATTGATGAAATAAAGGTTATGGTTTGTTTTAAAATGAATGCAGTCTTTGAAAAACGTCTCATATAGAGGTCAAAACCTCGCAACGAAATCAATTAATATGGAACGTTTTTAATCAATAAGAACGGGACATTTCAGATTTGTTTTCTGAAGACCCATTTTTAATGCGTTCATTACCATTGAACGTAAAATCCTAGGAATTCACTTGGAATTCATTAGGTCACCTGAATCAAATCGGGTGTCAACCGTAAGAACGGTGGTTGCATAGCATGGTCGAAGACAGGACCTTGTGCCAGACCGAAAAACTATAGGATGATCTTTACTATTGCTCCTACAAAGGATAGTAATTGCATCCGACACGTTATAGACCATAATTAAAAGCATGTCAGGGGACATTACCTTAACAGTTGCTTGTTTAACGCTTTCCTTTACAACCGGACAGTAGTTTACCGAAAGGTAATATACGGAGCAAGTATACTGGACGTGTGCTTTCCTAATACAAGGTTAGCAAGTGGGTGACACAAAACCGCAAGTTTTGAGCTAAAATTTTAAAATCTGAAACCCACAAAACCCACAAAAATATTTTGCAAACACCGGTGAAGGGTTATTCCGGAAAACTTATCTAGGGTAAAATCTAGCTTGAATTTTCAAAAGATCAAATGTTTTCATAAAGATCCAATTTCCTTAAGGATCTAAATTTTTATAGTCATGTGGGACTGTAAACCACATCGTTACTATCATTTTTTATACCGACGTATTAAAATCACTGATGTATAAAGTGTGAGAATAAAAAAAAAGTGATTCGAGTGAAGTGTGATTTAATTTCAAGTTCTGTATTGCTTGAGGACAAGCAACGTTCAAGTGTGGGGATATTTGATAGTGCTCCAAATGAACATATATTTAGTAGCAATATCCTCCCAATATGTAAATTATTTAGTTGTAATTGTCCTATTTTAAGTTGTAATCATTTATATTAAATAAGTGCGAAGACAAAAGGCAAAAACGACGATTTGAAGACGCAAACGTCTAAAAAGCTCAAATGTACAAGATACCATCCAAGTGGTTCAATTTATTGATAAGAAACGTCCAAAAATGACAAGAGTACAAGTTACAAAACGCAAAGTACAAGATAATAAATTATACGAAAGGACGTTCGAAAATCCGGAACCGGGACCTGAGCCAACTATCAATGCCCGACGCAACGGACCAAAAATTATGAGTCTACTATGCACAAGAATATAATATAATATATATATATAATTATATAAAATTATATATATTATATTATATAATTAAATATAACGTCGACGAGCTAGCAAACAAAGCAATTGGGCATGGCCAGGCTGGCCATGCGATCGCATGAGATTAACACTGAGAACCCATGCGATCGTATGAGCCTCAGGATCAGACCACATCTTTAAATAGCCAGCCTTTCTGCTCGACTCTTAACATAATAATAATAATACTCCTCTGTAATAATAATATATATAATATATATATATAGTATAGGTTAGTTTTATGTTATATTAGTTTGGGTTTTGAAGTCGATGTTCTCTCCGTGTAACACTACGCGATAAATAATCAATGTAAGTTATGTTCTCCTTTTTAAATTAATGTCTCGTAACTAAGTTATTATTATGCTTATTTAAGTCGAAGTAATCATGATGTTGGGCTAAATATTAAAAGATGGGGTTATTGGGTTTTGGACCATAATTAGGGTTTGGACAAAAGATCAACCCTTGTGGAAATTAGACTATGGGCTATTAATGGGCTTTATATTAAATTAACGATACCTCGTTAATTTAATATAAAGGTTATGATTTGACATATCTATATATAACCACATACGCTTAATCGGACACGATGGGCGGGATATTTATAAGTACGAATTATTGTTTATTTGACCGGACACGGGGATGGATTAATAGTTACTGGACTCATTAAAACAGGGGTGGATTACATTCAAGGATAATTGGTGTAATTGTTAACAAAGTATTAAAACCTTGGATTACACACAGTCGATAACCTGGTGTATTCATTAAACAAAGTATTAAGACCTTGTTACAGTTCGGATCCCCAATTAGTTGGAATATTTGACTTCGGGTATAAGGTTAATTTGGCGAAGACCCTCGCACTTTATAATTATGACCGATGGACTATTATGGCAAAACCAGATGGACTTATCGAATAATCCAGGACAAAGGACAATTAACCCAGGGTAATAAATTAAAATCAAAACGTCAAACATCATGAGTACGGAAATTTGAATAAGCATAATATATTTTATTTTATATTTTCTCGTACTTTTATTTATTTTGTCATTTTAATTATTGTTATTTATTTTATCGTTGGTTAAATATCGTCATTTACTTTACGCTTCGCTTAAAATATAAAATTGACAAACCGGTCATTAAACGGTAAACTCCCTTTTATATATTATTACTATATATAATATATTTTGTACAAATATAATTGTTTAAAAATATAGTGTAAAATAAGCCGTCTCCCTGTGGAACGAACCGGACTTACTAAAAACGATACTACTTTACGATTAGATACACTGCCTATAGTGTTGTAGCAAGGTTTAGGTATATCCCATCTGTAAATAAATAATTAAAACTTGTGTTATTTGTATCGTATTTCGTAGTAAAAATAATAAGTATTTCGTATACACCCACGCTCACATCACATATCTATCAAATTCGTGATTTATCATAAACTATTTAACGACGAAACTAAGCATACAAACATGCATAATCATATATACTCGAGCACTAGTCAGGGATACACTATTAATATATAAAAGATAAGATATGAATGCTCACGTATCAACATTGTGATTCAATATTGCAGGAAAGTACGTAGACGCAACGAAAATGATAAACGTTAGGTTGACCTCACGAGCAATACCCTCGAACAATACCCATAACCTCCATAGCTATAACCCATAATTTCCTTAGCTCTATCCCGTTTGAAAACTTATTTTGAAATCGTCTGAATATAACTACGCATTAGCTACCGTTGTAAAATTATTGTTCGATTTCTATAAAGATTGTATTATCGACCATCGGTGAGATGATTTTGCATTTCACTACGCACTAGCTACCGAAATGGTTCGATTTAGTAGTTAGTAACGGTGAGATGATTTTGCATTGCACTACGCACTAGCTACCGTTTTAGCTACCCTAGGTGAGATGATTTTGTATTGAACTACGCATTAGCTACCGTTGTAAAATTATATTGTATTAACTACCACGGTGAGAAAGGTTCCGGTGTTCTTCATATGAATGATTTTATAGCAGGAGTAGACATGCACAGATTGTTTTTCTAAATATTAGTATCTTTTGGTCTATTCTATTATTGAAAATAATTGTTTATGATAAACTTATGAACTCACCAACCTTTTGGTTGATACTTTAAAGCATGTTTATTCTCAGGTATTAAGGAAATCTTCCGCTGTGCATTTGCTCATTTTAAAGATATTACTTGGAGTCGTTCATGGCATATTTCAAAATACGTTGCATTCGAGTCATTAAGTTCATCAAGATTGATAAGAAGTCATTCATAGTTTGAATATACTATGAGATAGTATGCATGTCTGTCAAATTTCGTTGTAATGGAAGTTTGTCTTTTTAAAAACGAATGCAATGTTTGTAAAATGTATCATTTAGAGGTCAAATACCTCGCTATGTAATCATATGTTATTGTATTCGACCTTATAGATTTGGACGGGTCGTCTCATGTGGTATTAGAGCGGTGGTCTTAGCGAACCAGGTCTGCATTAGTGTGTCTAACTGATAATCGTTAGGATGCATTAGTGAGTCTGGACTTCGACCGTAGCTGCATGTCAAAAGTTTTGCTTATCATTTTCTATCGAAAATTACCTGCTTATCCTTCTTAGTCTAGACACATCTTACTGCATTGATTGCATGAATAGTGTATAGACAAAATTCATATCTTAGCGTATCTGCTAAATCATATCTTAGCGTATCTGCTAAATCATATCTTAGCGTATCTATTAATGTAAACCTTGCCTGACATATTCCGTAAATTCCTTCGTAATCTACGGAATCTTTTGTTCAATATATATAGATATTCTATGTAATTAGAATACCATCCGATCACCGAAAATCATTTCATATCGAAAAATCCTTTATTCAATCGTACGAAATGGAATTCGCCACTAGTTCAAGTCCCTCGGATTCCGATATGGAGTTTCACTCAAGCTTCGAAAGCAGTGTAAACGAAATGGATCAACCAATTAGTCATCTTCGATTCTGGATAAATTGGGGATGGGTTCGTAGTCGACTTAACCGATGGAGACGAGAAGAAGGCGATCCTTTGCACCCACCAACTTGCACTCTTGGCGAAGAACCTGAAGCACTTACCGGTGAACCCATTCGAAACACCATTTTCACACTCATTTCCAGAGTATCTCACCATAATTATATTCAATCTAAAATTCTAAACCTTATTCATCCGCTCGTTACGACCGAAAATCATTCTGGAGTAATGGAAGAAGTCAACAAGCTTCGCGCTTGAGTTGCGGTCTTGGAAATATGGTGCAAAACTTACAAGCACCAGCAGCATCATCAGCACCAGTACCACCACTAAAACAAGCCTCAACATCACACGCCTCAATTTCCCCATCTGTACTTCAAGTATGACCTTCGTCCTACATACTGTTCTACATCATTTATCTTCGATCTATATGACGATTATGTAATCTCTAAAGTCTTAGAGATCATTTATTCTAATTCCAACCGAAAAATCAAATGAGATTAATATCATATTAACTCATTAAATCTATATTACATCTTAAGAAAATATATATATGTAAGTATATCTTCATAAAGATTGTAATTAAAAATTCTTTTGTACAAACTGTTAATGGTGAAAATATTTTAACGGGTAGGTAATACCCTAGAAATATTTAGATTTCACATTAATAAGTTACACTGTACATTCTTCGAATCTGATTCAACAGTCATTTACTATCCTACTTACATCCACAGATATACGAATCCGTTCACCACAGAATAACCATTTTCATTCAATTTCATATTTGGATTTTGACTTATCAGAATCCAACAAGTGGTATAATGAAGAAAACATTCGACAAAATAAAATTTGTTAGAAACAAACAAATTAACTATGAGAAATTTTGTTAAGAATCCACGCTAACAAAATCCTAGCTAACTGTTCCTAGTTAACTGTTAATTCCTTATTACATTTATTTATCACAATTTATTTATCGCAATTTTAATTATCGTCATTTAATTTCTGTTATTTATTTTACGCACTTTATTTATCGTCATTTAAATACTATTATTTACGCATTTTAAATATCGGGACACGTATACAATGTTTTGACTTATCATATAGACGTCATCTATATATATTATTTGAAATAACCATAGACACTCTATATGCAGTAATGTCCGAGTTAGCTATACAGGGTTGAGGTTGATTCTAAAATAATATATATACTTTAAGTTATGATCGATTCTGAGACATGTATACAATGGGTCACGACACGTATTAATTAATTCGAATATAATATATTAAACTATATATAAATTATGGAACTACTAACTGTGGACTAATAACATTGGACAATTAAAATGAATTAAACTATTGATTATAACATATGAAACTAAGCATTTCTTCAAGTTTGCCACTTTATTTCATCTTAAACCTCATTTGTATCTTGACGATTATAAACTGCGTTCAAATCCTTCGAAATTCTTGAAAACACCTCAATCAAAAGGATGAACCAACCGCACTTCATCTATGGAAGAAAAGATTGATGCATATAGTTATGCACCTGAAAACACTCGGAACCTGAGTAAACGTTTAACACGTATCTGTGCTAGCTCCTTTGGCATTGTTATTACCGAAAATAACTTTGCAATCTCTTTCCAAATTAGCCAATTTTTTCACAGCTCCAGCAAGTCAACTTCGACTTTACAGTCGGACTAGCCTTATTAAGACCTTGATATTTACGTTGTCTTTTTGCATTCGTTACCGGGGAACCGTTTATATTCCACCATATTACCAGCAGACGTACCAGCAACCTCGTTGCTCCTTGGCTTAAATCTCTCTGATAAATCACTATATTTATTCATTCAAACCCTTTCATGAACTCATCGGCATCTTGTAACGATAATTACCATACCAAATACCAGGAGGCATCAATCGATAATATCGAATATCTCAGCGATTCTACGACAACAATTATATATAAATATATATATATATATATATATATATATATATATATATATATATATATATATATATATATATATATATATATATATATATATATATATATATATATATATATATATATATATATATATATATAACTTCTATCTCCTGAATTTACGAACTTCAATTCTGAATTTCTGAAAAGTGCTTTAGCCTATGAATCAGATTTCTGAGTTTTGAAAAAGCTGATGAAGCAGTGAAAACTGAAGACTGCCTTAATAGTCAAAAGTTTAATGATAAAGAATGGAGTGATGGAAACACTCAATGGAAAATTTGTACTGGAAAACGGATTGAGCAAACCATGAAGAAGACTCAGAACAAATCACAAGGACTAAACTCGTACATAAAGAATCTTGATGATTCTGTTTCTGATGAAATCTTTAGCGAATACCTTTGTGACGATCGCTCCAAATCCATATGGACGAACACGTCATTCATCGATTTCATTGCGAGGTATTTGACCTCTATATGATACGTTTTGTAACCATTGCATTCTTTGAAAAAGGCACACCATAAATCAATATTTAAATCAAAGGTTTTTGACATCTGATGATTTCTACATATAGACAATCACCGTAAATAATAGTTTACAATAGTACTTCCATTGACAATGCAGTCAAAATAAGATACATGGTGATGATTTGGTGAATGCAACGTTTCCTTGATAAATATGCCATGTAAGACTCCATGCACATAGCTTGTCTAACATATAAGCAAACAGCGGAAGACTTCTAGGGAACCTTAGAATAAACATGCTAACAAGTGTCAACACAAAGGTTGGTGAGTTCATAGTTTTAGTGCTTCGCATAATCTGTATATAAAGGTGGATCACAAGATTTCGGTTGTTTCATCCAGAAACGTTTATCAAAATATTCTACAAAATTGAGCACCCTGGTAACTAAACTTAACGTATATATATTTTATACCCTTTGTATAATCATCTTAATAATACACGCAAACCAACGTGTACGCTTCTCAAATAGCATACCCCTGTTTTAACATACATGCAACCAACATGTACAATACACGCAAATCACCGTGTACTAAACTCAAATAGCATACGTCTGTTTTATAGTTCAGGCTAGGGTTTCTATACCTGGAACAGACGGGGATGTCAAGCCCTATGGATCCATTTACTACTACTCGCGCCCACCAGTTCTTATAACTGGCAGTTACTAGTTACCAAAGCTAAGGGATTTTCGGTTTAAACTCAGTGTAGAATTTAGTATGTACTTGTATCCATTGTGTTTAAAATAAATTGCATGTATTCTCAGCCCAAAAATATATATTGCAAAAGCAATTAAAAAGGGAGCAAATGAAACTCACCTTAGCAGCATATAAAGTCGTTCACCAAAATGTGATCGAAACTCGGATTACCAAATAATCGTAGATCTCAACCTAGAGAACATATGTTGGTCAATAAATGTCTATCAAGCTAGGTAAGGTCATAGTGTATCACAATCCTAATGCTCGAGATCGACATACAAAAGTTATCCAAAGTCGTTTCAAAAAGTCAATTTTGACATTAGTTCAATAAAACGAGACATACCTTATATAAGGAGTCATTTACTCGGTTGGTAATATTCAAAAATCCATTTTATCAATCTCATAAAAAAATTGTTTAAATCTTAATTGCAGATTCAAAAGCAATTTCAATTAACGTCAATCATAATTTAGTTGATCATATCTCTTAATCCGTTCATCGAAACTATTCGATATCTAAATGAAAAGTCATTGATTTTTCGCCAGCTTTCCAAAAACATGCATATCATATACCTTTTACCAGTAACATATGTATTTAATTCGTGATTCATCATAAACTGTTTAACGACTAAATTTAGCATACAAGCATGTATGAATATATATATTCGAGCACTAGACATGGATACACAATTAATATATAAAAGATAAAATATGAGTGCTTACGTATCAATATTGAGATTCAATATTGTAGGAAAGTACGTAAATGTAACGGAGATGATAAACACTAGATTTGATTCACAAATATACCCCCGAACATTACCCATATTCTCCTTGGCAATAACCCATAATTTTCTTAGCTTTAACCCGTTTGAAAATCCATTTTAAAAGTGACACGCTCATAACCTCGTCGTAGTAGTTTATGTATAATACTAATTAATAATACTAATAATAATAAAATTAATAATAATTTTAATTTTAATAATAATAATAATAATAATAATAATAATAATAATATATAAATATATACATAGAGAAAGATATCGAGAGATATAGATTGATGAAACTGGACCAGATCGAACGAGCTTTTATAGGTGGCCTGAATTTCCCTGCCATGCGATCGCATGGCTGTTGTGAGGGGACTCCATGCGATCGCATGGACCCCTTTTCCAGCTCACAAATGATTTTGTAATTTAGTTTGTCGACGTAATTAAATATTAATATATATAATATATATTTAATTTATATAATTAATTATATATTATATTAAATTTACGTGCATAGTTGACTTGTAACTTTTGCTCCGATAATTCGTACGTCGTCACTCGACTTATGTCCCGGTTCCGGTTTTTCGAACGTCCCTTCGTACGCTGAGAAAACTTGTAATTTACATTTTGGGACACGTACCTTTTTCAAAATATAGCCTTAAATTATCCCTAAATTATATCACTAGAATTGTAACTTATACACTTGAGTGTTTTGGTCATTTACTTCGATAAATCATCGTCTCGCTTTTTGTTAATATATATATATATATATATATATATATATATATATATATATATATATATATATATAATATACATTTTCATTTTGAAATAGTGTTTTACTGTAACAAAGTTTTTTTACTGTAGCAAATAGTGATTTTCGAAAACACTGTAGCTTTTCGGGTACTGTAGCAATTCGAAAATACTGTAGCAAATTAGTGTTTTACTGATTTATCTTAAATGTTTTAGTTAACTTATCTAAATATTAATCGAATCAATAATCGAATGTTAATATCGTTTACTAAATAACTTGAAATCATATATATATATATATATATATATATATATATATATATATATATATATATATATATATACACATTAAGTTATATATATATATATATTGTTCATGAATCATATTGAACAATCAAAGAATAATTGATTATATGAATATAGTTCCAAAACTTTCGTGACTTAACATTACAGACTTTGCTTATCGTGTCGGAAACGTTTAATCATACAAAGATTAAGTTTAAATTTGGTCAGAAATTTCCGAGTCATCACAGTACCTACCCGTTAAAGAAATTTCGTCCTGAAATTTAAGTGAGGTCGTCATGACTAACAATAAAAACGTTTTCATGATGTATATGAGTTGATAAATAGAGTTTTATCACCGTTGGATAATATGGATAAAACAATCCGATTATTCAAAGCGTATGAGAGAAGTTATCGTAATAGAGTGAAATGAAGAATAAAGATTCGTCTTAACTTTTGACGTAGTAACGATTGATTTCTGAAATTTAAGGAATAGAAGATCTTCATAATTTAAATAGGATTTGATTCTTCGGGAATTAAGGAAATTATGATTTCCTTTGATTAAATGCGTAATCTGCCTCGATTGCTATGTCTGATATTTCGCTATAAATTGACCTCTTCCGTTTCATTTATTTTCACCACTCCTATAATCTTCTTTCTTATTTCATACTTCCAAAAGATTGTGAAAATGCTTCATTCAGTTCTAATTCTTGATATATTCCTAACTTTCATATCTGTCATTCTTCTTTTTCATCTACCACCAGAGGAAGTTATTTTCTTCTACTATTACCTTGGGTTATAGTGTTTTTCATTCTCCCGTGTCTTTATATTGCTATACACATTGATATACACGGTTTGTAATTTCAGGGTTGTTATTGGGCTTTATATTCTCCATTATATTTCGGAGCTTCATGCTTTCGTTTTCTCTTCCGGACCTTAAGTTAAGTGGATAATGGTCCAGAATTCGTAGGTATAAAGTTTTAGATGAACATAACTAATGTTCAAAGAAAGAAATGGTAATAGCACAATCTGACTTGTCAAATTACCATAATACCTCGAAAAAGACCGAATCATTAAGAAAATATTTTCTTGATATTTTTAGAGATTATATAGAATGAAAGAGTTATGTAACATGGTTCATGATGAGGGTATGATCTGTGAACCTTTATCACGTTCCATTAGAAACTCAACATGACTTACTGTAATATAATCACGTTGATCAAGTGTCATTATATTATACTAACTCATGCTTCAATTTCCAACATTACTTCAAAATATTTATATTTTAAACTTGAAAGTTTCAGAATTTAGAAACTAAAATAGTTTCTTTTATGGTGTAACACAGATATCGTAAGGAGAAAATTGATTTCTGATAAGAATGATTATGGAATTATCTCCAGAAATATGGAGGATATTTATAATGAAAGATACGATGATATCTTAGAATTTCTAATATCAGAGGATGATGAAGAATATTGTCCGCAAGGGTTTAGATTCGGAAGCAATGTATTCGTTAATGGCTTCAGCAGATACTGAATCATTTGGATTCTTTGAAGACAGGTTTCGTCCTTGTGATTTATCCACAACCACTTTCATACTTTGCTCAATCCGTTTTCCAGTTCCAAACTTTCTCTTTTTCTGAGCTTTGCCAGCACACTATCCTTTATCATCAAACTTTTTACTGTTAAGGCCGTTTACAGTTTTTGCTGCTTCATCAGCATTTTTCAAGATTTCGAGAACTAGTTCGTAGTTTAGGATGTTTTTCAGAAACTTCACATTCGAAGTATGTAAGTCTAGAAGATAGATGTTATCTATATATAACTGTTGTCGTAGAAAATGCTGTGAGATTCAAAATACTGATTGCTAATTCCCGGTGGTTGGTATGGCAATTATTGTTACAAGATGTGGATGAGTACATGATAGGGTTTCAATGAGTATAAGGATTTTTCGAAAGGTCAAGGATTAATAAAGTTGTTGGTAAATTTACTGCTAATGTGTTGGAACATGAAAGGTTTCCCAGTAACAAGAACGTATATGTTGAAATGTCCCGTTCTTATTGATTAAAAACGTTCCATATTAATTGATTTCGTTGCGAGGTTTTGACCTCTATATGAGACGTTTTTCAAAGACTGCATTCATTTTAAAACAAACCATAACCTTTATTTCATCAATAAAGGTTTAAAAAGCTTTACGTAGATTATCAAATAATGATAATCTAAAATATCCTGTTTACACACGACCATTACATAATGGTTTACAATACAAATATGTTACAACAAAATAAGTTTCTTGAATGCAGTTTTTACACAATATCATACAAGCATGGACTCCAAATCTTGTCCTTATTTAAGTATGCGACAGCGGAAGCTCTTAATAATCACCTGAGAATAAACATGCTTAAAACGTCAACAAAAATGTTGGTGAGTTATAGGTTTAACCTATATATATCAAATCATAATAATAGACCACAAGATTTCATATTTCAATACACATCCCATACATAGAGATAAAAATCATTCATATGGTGAACACCTGGTAACCGACATTAACAAGATGCATATATAAGAATATCCCCATCATTCCGGGACACCCTTCGGATATGATATAAATTTCGAAGTACTAAAGCATCCGGTACTTTGGATGGGGTTTGTTAGGCCCAATAGATCTATCTTTAGGATTCGCGTCAATTAGGGTGTCTGTTCCCTAATTCTTTGATTACCAGACTTAATAAAAAGGGGCATATTCGATTTCGATAATTCAACCATAGAATGTAGTTTCACGTACTTGTGTCTATTTTGTAAATCATTTATAAAACCTGCATGTATTCTCATCCCAAAAATATTAGATTTTAAAAGTGGGACTATAACTCACTTTCACAGATTTTTACTTCGTCGGGAAGTAAGACTTGGCCACTGGTTGATTCACGAACCTATAACAATATATACATATATATCAAAGTATGTTCAAAATATATTTACAACACTTTTAATATATTTTGATGTTTTAAGTTTATTAAGTCAGCTGTCCTCGTTAGTAACCTACAACTAGTTGTCCACAGTTAGATGTACAGAAATAAATCGATAAATATTATCTTGAATCAATCCACGACCCAGTGTATACGTATCTCAGTATTGATCACAACTCAAACTATATATATTATGGAATCAACCTCGACCCTGTATAGCTAACTCCAACATTCACATATAGAGTGTCTATGGTTGTTCCGAAATATATATAGATGTGTCGAAATGATAGGTCGATTGTATACGTGTCTATGGTATCTCAAGATTACATAATATACAATACAAGTTGATTAATTTATGGTTGGAATAGATTTGTTACTAATTTTCACGTAGCTAAAATGAGAAAAATTATCCAATCTTGTTTTACCCATAACTTCTTCATTTTAAATCCGTTTTGAGTGAATCAAATTGCTATGGTTTCATATTGAACTCTATTTTATGAATATAAACAGAAAAAGTATAGGTTTATAGTCGGAAAAATAAGTTACAAGTCATTTTTGTAAAGGTAGTCATTTCAGTCGAAAGAACGACGTCTAGATGACCATTTTAGAAAACATACTTCCACTTTGAGTTTAACCATAATTTTTGGATATAGTTTCATGTTCATAATAAAACTCATTTTCTCAGAATAACAACTTTTAAATCAAAGTTTATCATAGTTTTTAATTAACTAACCCAAAACAGCCCGCGGTGTTACTACGACGGCGTAAATCCGGTTTTACGGTGTTTTTCGTGTTTCCAGGTTTTAAATCATTAAGTTAGCATATCATATAGATATATAACATGTGTTTAGTTGATTTTAAAATTCAAGTTAGAAGGATTAACTTTTGTTTGCGAACAAGTTTAGAATTAACTAAACTATGTTCTAGTGATTACAAGTTTAAACCTTCGAATAAGATAGCTTTATATGTATGAATCGAATGATGTTATGAACATCATTACTACCTTAAGTTCCTTGGATAAACCTACTGGAAAAGAGAAAAATGGATCTAGCTTCAACGGATCCTTGGATGGCTCGAAGTTCTTGAAGCAGAATCATGACACGAAAACAAGTTCAAGTAAGATCATCACTTGAAATAAGATTGTTATAGTTATAGAAATTGAACCAAAGTTTGAATATGATTATTACCTTGTATTAGAATGATAACCTACTGTAAGAAACAAAGATTTCTTGAGGTTGGATGATCACCTTACAAGATTGGAAGTGAGCTAGCAAACTTGAAAGTATTCTTGATTTTATGTAACTAGAACTTGTAGAATATATGAAGAACACTTAGAACTTGAAGATAGAACTTGAGAGAGATCAATTATATGAATAAAATTGAAGAATGAAAGTGTTTGTAGGTATTTTTGGTTGTTGGTGTATGGATTAGATATAAAGGATATGTAATTTTGTTTTCATGTAAATAAGTCATGAATGATTACTCATATTTTTGTAATTTTATGAGATATTTCATGCTAGTTGCCAAATGATGGTTCCCACATGTGTTAGGTGACTCACATGGGCTGCTAAGAGCTGATCATTGGAGTGTATATACCAATAGTACATACATCTAAAAGCTGTGTATTGTACGAGTACGAATACGGGTGCATACGAGTAGAATTGTTGATGAAACTGAACGAGGATGTAATTGTAAGCATTTTGTTAAGTAGAAGTATTTTGATAAATGTATTGAAGTCTTTCAAAAGTGTATAAATACATATTAAAACACTACATGTATATACATTTTAACTGAGTCGTTAAGTCATCGTTAGTCGTTACATGTAAGTGTTGTTTTGAAACCTTTAGGTTAACGATCTTGTTAAATGTTGTTAACCCAATGTTTATAATATCAAATGAGATTTTAAATTATTATATTATCATGATATTATCATGTATGAATATCTCTTAATATGATATATATACATTAAATGTCTTTACAACGATAATCGTTACATATATGTCTCGTTTAAAAATCATTAAGTTAGTAGTCTTGTTTTTACATATGTAGTTCATTGTTAATATACTTAATGATATGTTTACTTATCATAGTATCATGTTAACTATATATATATCCATATATATGTCATCATATAGTTTTTACAAGTTTTAATGTTCGTGAATCACCGGTTAACTTGGGTGGTCAATTGTCTATATGAAACATATTTCAATTAATCAAGTCTTAACAAGTTTGATTGCTTAACATGTTGGAAACATTTAATCATGTAAATATCAATCTCAATTAATATATATAAACATGGAAAAGTTCGGGTCACTACATATGTCAAGGTTATAATAAGGTTAATCTGAAAAGTCGAAGTTGACTGGTTGAAAGTGTGGTAAAACTGAATACTTTGAAAAGGGATTGCAATATTATTTTCAGTAATAACAATGCTAAAGGATCTTTCACATTTTTGAAGTCAAAGTATAGCTTTGAAAGATGTAGAGATCTAAGAATGATATCACTTGTTAAATCTTGACTTGGATTCTGATCCGTCAATATCAGAATATGTAATTGAATTCGTATGGAAACGATTGTATATCGATGTGAGCATAGTTAATAATTTTTTTTTTGAATCAAAGTTGAAGAATGTACAATATAACATATTAATTGTGAACTTATATATTTCCCGGGATTTACCAACCCGTTAAAGATTTCACAAGTAATATTTTGTACAAAAGAATTTTCATTACAGTCTTTATGAAAATATATGTATGTATATTTCTTCAGATGTAATACGGATTTAATGAGTTAATATCATATTAAGCTCATTTGATTTTCGGCTTGACTTATAAATGATTAATCTCTAAAACATTAAAGATTACATAATCTTTGCAGAGTTTTTCACTAATGAAATTAACACTTCATTATTTATTCTTATTGATATTCCTCGATGAAGGATGTTGGTGCTCGTGGAATTTTTGTGAACCTTACAAGGCACAGATGATGTTTTCTGGAAAGTTTCGAGTATATCGAAATTGAAAATGTAAAATCAATTATGTAATTGATTAATACACTTGGTTTATTATGAAATGGAATTCATTGGGTTGAAACAGAGATTGTAGTTAACAATGGTTAAGTTGTTAAGGAAGGATGTACATCATTGCATATTAGTAATATGAACTAACCGAGTAGTACCTACCAGTTAAGATTCACATGTAATAGCTTAGTACGAAAAGATTTATTTTGATTTCAAAATTCATATATATTAAATATACATAAAATTTCTTCAGGGGAAATGAGTTAATACTTCATCAGTTATTGTTGCTGGTATTTCTTGGTAACTACGGTGCGTATGACGTTGATGCTCGTGGAACAGATTGTGAAGTTGAGGTTTGCGATGCGGATGTTGTTGGTGGTGTTAATGGTACTATTGGTGTTGTTGTCGGTGGTACTGTTATTATCGGTGGTACTGTTGATGCCGGTGATGCTGCTGGTGCTTGTAACCTTTGCACCATATTCTCCAAAGCCACTACCCGTGCGCGAAGCTCGTTGACTTCTTCTACTACATCGGGATGATTGGCGGTTCGGAAGAGCGGATGAATAAGATCCAGAATTTGAGATAGTATATTATCGTGATGAGATACTCTGGAAATGAGAGAGAAAATGGTGTCTCGAACAGGTTCGCCGGTAAGTGCTTCAGGTTCTTCGCCAAGAGGGCAATGTGGTGGAAGGAAGGGATCGCCTTCTTCGTGTCTCCAATAATTAAGTAGGCTACGAACCCATCCCTAATTCATCCAAAATAGGTGGTGGCTGATTGGTTGATCCATTCCTGTTACACTGTCTTCGGAATTCAGGTGAATATCCATATCGGAATAGCTATCGGAGTTTAAGGAATTTGAACTAGATACGGGATCCATCTTATATAATTAGGGAGATGATTTTTGATATGAATTAGATTATAGAATTTAGTTTGGTATTCTTCAATACATAATTTACATATGTATATATAATACCAAATTCCATAAATCACGGAGAAATTTTCGGAAGATGTCAGGAAAAGTTTATAGTAACAGATAAGCTAAGATATGAATTTTGTCTATACACTATCTATGCAATCAATGCAATAAGACGTGTTTAGACTTAAGATGATAGACAGGTAATTTCTGACAAGAAATGATAAGCAAAACTTTTGACATGCAGACACAGTCGAAGTCTAGACTTACTAATGTATCCTAACAACTATCAGTTAGACACACTCATGCAAGACCTGGTTCACTAGGACCAACGCTTTGATACCAACTGTGACGATCGCTCCAAATCCATATGGACGAACACGTCATTCATCGATTTCATTGCGAGGTATTTGACCTCTATATGATACGTTTTGTAAACATTGCATTCTTTGAAAAAGGCACACCATAAATGAATATTTAAATCAAAGGTTTTTGACATCTGATGATTTCTACATATAGAAAATCACCGTAAATAATAGTTTACAATAGTACTTCCATTGACAATGCAGTCAAAATAAGATACATGGTGATGATTTGGTGAATGCAACGTTTTCTTGATAAATATGCCATGTAAGACTCCATGCACATAGCTTGTCTAACATATAAGCAAACAGCGGAAGACTTCTAGGGAACCTTAGAATAAACATGCTAACAAGTGTCAACACAAAGGTTGGTGAGTTCATAGTTTTAGTGCTTCGCATAATCTGTATATAAAGGTGGATCACAAGATTTCGGTTGTTTCATCCAGAAACGTTTATCAAAATATTCTACAAAATTGAGCACCCTGTTAACTAAACTTAACGTATATATATTTTATACCCTTTGTATAATCATCTTAATAATACACGCAAACCAACGTGTACGCTTCTCAAATAGCATACCTCTGTTTTAACATACATGCAACCAACATGTACAATACACGCAAACCAATGTGTACTAAACTCAAATAGCATACGTCTGTTTTATAGTTCAGGCTAGGGTTTCTATACCTGAAACAGACGGGGATGTCAAGCCCTATGGATCCATATACTACTACTCGCGCCCACTAGTTCTTATAACTGGCAGTTACTAGTTACTAAAGCTAAGGGATTTTCGGTTCAAACTCAGTGTAGAATTTAGTATGTACTTGTATCCATTGTGTTTAAAATAAAGTGCATGTATTCTCAGCCCAAAAATATATATTGCAAAAGTAATTAAAAAGGGAGCAAATGAAACTCACCTTAGCAGCATATAAAGTCGTTCACCAAAATGTGATCGAAACTCGGATTACTAAATAATCGTAGATCTCAACCTAGAGAACATATGTTGGTCAATAAATGTCTATCAAGCTAGGTCAGGTCATAGTGTATCACAATCCTAATGCTCGAGATCGACATACAAAAGTTATCCAAAGTCGTTTCAAAAAGTCAATTTTGACATTAGTTCAATAAAACGAGACATACCTTATATAAGGAGTCATTTACTCGGTTGGTAATATTCAAAAATCCATTTTATCAATCTCATAAACAAGTTATTTAAATCTTAATTGCAGATTCAAAAGCAATTTCAATTAACGTCAATCATAATTCAGTTGATCATATCTCTTAATCCGTTCATCGAAACTATTCGATATCTAAATGAAAAGTCATTGATTTTTCGCCAGCTTTCCAAAAACATGCATATCATATACCTTTTACCAGTAACATATGTATTTAATTCGTGATTCATCATAAACTGTTTAACGACGAAATTTAGCATACAAGCATGTATGAATATATATATTCGAGCACTAGACATGGATACACAATTAATATATAAAAGATAAAATATGAGTGCTTACGTATCAATATTGAGATTCAATATTGTAGGAAAGTACGTAAATGTAACGGAGATGATAAACACTAGATTTGATTCACAAATATACCCCCGAACATTACCCATAATCTCCTTGGCAATAACCCATAATTTCCTTAGCTTTAACCCGTTTGGAAATCCATTTTAAAAGTGACACGCTCATAACCTCGTCGTAGTAGTTTATGTATAATACTAATTAATAATACTAATAATAATAAGAGTAATAATAATATTAATTTTAATAATAATAATAATAATAATAATAATAATAATAATAATAATAATAATAATAATAATAATAATAATATATAAAAATATATACATAGAGAAAGATATCGAGAGATATAGATTGATGAAACTGGACCAGATCGAACGTGCTTTTATAGGTGGCCTGAATTTCCCTGCCATGCGATCGCATGGCTGTTGTGAGGGGACTCCATGCGATCGCATGAACCCCTTTTCCAGCTCACAAATGATTTTGTAATTTAGTTTGTCGACGTAATTAAATATTAATATATATAATATATATTTAATTTATATAATTAATTATATATTATATTAAATTTATGTGCATAGTTTACTTGTAACTTTTGCTCCGATAATTCGTACGTCGTCACTCGACTTATGTCCCGGTTCCGGTTTTTCGAACGTCCCTTCGTACGCTGAGAAAACTTGTAATTTACATTTTGGGACACGTACCTTTGTCAAAATATAGCCTTAAATTATCCCTAAATTATATCACTAGAATTGTAACTTATACACTTGAGTGTTTTGGTCATTTACTTCGATAAATCATTGTCTCGCTATTTGTTTATATATATATATATATATATATATATATATATATATATATATAATATACATTTTCATTTTGAAATAGTGTTTTTATTGTAGCAAAGTTAATGTAGCAAAGTTTTTTACTGTAGCAAATAGTGATTTTTGAAAACACTGTAGCTTTTTGGGTACTTTAGCAATTCAAAAATACTGTAGCAAATTAGTGTTTTACTGGTTTATCTTAAATGTTTTAGTTAACTTATCTAAATATTAATCGAATCAATAATCGAATGTTAATATCGTTTACTAAATAACTTGAAATCATATATATATATATATATATATATATATATATATATATATATATATATATATATACATTAAGTTATATATATATTGTTCATGAATCATAGAGAACAATCAAAGAATAATTGATTATATGAATATAGTTCCAAAACTTTCGTGATTTAACATTACAGACTTTGCTTATCGTGTCGGAAACGTTTAATCATACAAAGATTAAGTTTAAATTTGGTTAGAAATTTCCGGATCATCACAACCTTGCTCCTTAATCGCTCTAAATCATCGTGAATGAATTTCTTCATCACAATTTGATTCTAAAATTCTAAGATACTATCGTATCTTTCATTATAAATATCCTCTATATTTCTGAAGATATCTTCATAAATATTCTTGCTCGATATTAATTATCTATCCACGCTATCTGTGTTATATCATAAAAGAAAACTGTTTTAGTTTCTAAATCTCTGAAAACTTAGAGTTTGAATTATGAATGATTTTGAAGTAGTGTTGGAAATTGAAGCAAGAGTTAGTATAATATAATGACACTTGATCAACGTGATTATATTACAGTAAGTCATGCTGAGTTTCTAATGAAACATGATGATTCACAGATCATAATGTCATCATGTGCCATTTTACACGACTCTTACATTCTACCTAATCTTCAAACATATCTGCTTAATAGTTCTATTTTTCTGGATATTCGGGTAACTTGACAAATCAAGATCGTGCCGTTACAATTTCATTCTTAGAACATTAACTATGTTCATTCCGAATTTCATACCTACAAATTCTGGGCCATTATTCGCTTGACTTGAAGTCGGGAAGAGAAAACAAGAGCATGGAGCTCCGAAATATAAAAAGAAATATAAAGCTCAACAACAATACAGAAATTACAAACCGTGTATATCAATGTTTATTGCAACAAAAAGACACGGGAGAATTAAAAACACTATAACCCCAGGGGCGAAGTAGAAGTAAACAGATTCCTCTGGTGGAAGTTGGAAAATGAGAATGATTGTTGTGATAGCCAGGATAAGGACAGGGATCAGAACTGTATTAAGCATTTTCACAATCTTTTGAATTTGGAAATTGAGTATAGGAATGGTAAAAGTAATGGAACGGAAGAAGTTAATTTATAGTGAAATATCTAATAAAGAAATCAAGGAAGATCTTCGCATTGAATTAGAGAGACCCTAATTTCCTGAATTACCGAAGAATCAAATCTTATATAGATTCGAAATTATCTTTAAATCCCTTGAATTTCGGAAATCAACCATATCTACGTCAAAGGATATGACGAAACATTATTTTCTCATTTCGCTCTTTTGTGATAGCTTCACTTATACTCTTCGCGTGATCGAATTGTTTTATCTATATTACTCAATGATGATAAAACTCTAATTTTCAGCTTTTAGGCGTCATGAAAACATACTTATTGTCAGCCATGACCATCCCAATCAAATTTCGGGACAAAATTTCTTTAATGGGTAGGTACTGTGACAACCCAGAAATTTCCGATCAAATTTAAACTTAATCTTCAAATGATTTAATATTTCCGACACGATAAGCAAAGTCTGTAATGTTGAAATCTTAAAAACTTTGAACTGTGTTCATGTATTCATTTACCCTTCGACTGCTCTCGATGATTCACGAACATTTATGTGTATAGATATGTATATAAAAGATCTAGTTATATTAATTGAAAACATTAACAAAGTATTAGATGTATAATACTTTACATGAACGTATTTGTTTCAATATATATTTAATATAATTATAGACGGAATTAAAAGATAATATCAAATGATTGAATTATCAGATACAATGTGATTATGATTACGAGTCTCTGTTATGAGGTCCACTATGATTTAAGAAATCTGTTCTTTTTAACAATATTCGAAAAATGGTAAAGTGATTTACATGAAAGAACGAAAGTGTCAATTAACGAGAACCAGACAAATGTTAGTGGGGATTCCTGCTTGACTTTCAATGCATGCTTTACAATGATTGTCTCGTATCTCTTGATAAGTTAATATTCATACTAAAATAAACGGTGATACGAAAATGAGTTCTACAAATTTTAGGCTTACTAAAAATGTATTTAGGACCTAGTTATTTAATTTTAACACTTTTTATATTTTTCCCAAAATCGAGAGGGATAGTTGATGTAATTTTTATTTAATAAGTTAATATCCGAATTTTATACCATAATGACTAAAATAAATAAATATAATTAGTGTAAAAATTTGGGATTTTTTTGAAGACTTTTATCCGCCACTAATTTCAAATAGTGCACGATACACAGTGTTGGAAAAGTGTCGGTAGAAGCAACCAAAACCACGGCTGCTAATTGTTTGTATCATTTCACATTATATTTCTTTACAACTTGATAATATATGTAATATAATAATTGTTACTGTATTTGTTGTTTGCATTCTATCATCACTCTCTTACTTTATTATATACAAACACAGATGCATATGAGAGATTACACCACATTCACAATCACTAGCCTTCCTCTATCTCTTTTCTCCAATTCTTTACAAACATTCGCCACATACGGTCCTTACCACCCCTATAACCTCCACCACCACAAACCACCGGAGAACCACAGTACACCGGTCACCACCTTAAAACACCAAACCCACTTTCACTCTCTACTTCTTCGTGACTACAACTGTTATCATCGCCTTCGTTATTATCACCACCACCATTGTGATTGCAGTTGACTACCACATTAAGCTTTTTACTGTCACTACTACTGCCACGCTACTTCGATTCTATTTTGAACCTTTGAAAACATTTGCTCCTAGCCGCCTCTCGATGATCACAAAACAACTAAAACGAATCACCATCACCGAACTCGTTTCATTTGTTGTCATACTCTCTTCTTTTATCAACACTAATGAACACCCTCCATCACTACCGTCACCCATTACCTCAACCATCATAAACCCACTTGGGTTATCGAAACCCACTTGCAACGAAAACCCACCATAACAAAACCATCGACTCCATCACCGTAAACCATCTTCTACTTCTCTCTTCCTCTCTCTCTCTCTCTCTCTCTCATACTCTCTCACCTATTTTCTATCGTGAGCTTACCACAACACAAACCCACTTATTGTTGATAACCAAAACCACTATCATCACAACAGCTGCCAAACAATGACTGCTCGCTGCCACTTTTCTTTTCTGTTACAGCTGCTATTCCCTTTTCTTCTTCGTTGTATTACTGCTGCAGCAGCTGTACGGTTTAAGCTACTATACAGCGAGAAGAGTGAACCATCAAAAATTACTGCTATCTCTTTTTGTTTTTGACAACCGGAAATCATCCCACAATCCCACCAACAATCGCTGATGTTTACATCTCTTTATATTACTGTTTTGAACCAACCATTACCATATGTTTCACAATGACCGTTTATATATATATATATATATATATATATATATATATATATATATATATATATATATATATATATATATATATATATATATATATATATATATATATATTTGGTGAATGAAGGATGTAAAGGATAGATGATGAGTGAAAACGTTCATGATAATGATATATGCTGTTATTGTTCCTGTTCCCCATAATCACGACAACAAGAGCCCACAAACCCACGGAATTCCCTTTTGCATCGGACTACTTTTGGGCCAATTCTTGTTATTTGGGCTTAGACAATATAATTGGGCCATATTATACATTTTCTTTTTGGGCCGAGACCCATTTATTTTTTGGATGGGCTGTGAAGATGATCACGATATAGATGATGAAGGGATGACGAGGTGATTACGTGATGTATATGTATGATGATGGCGTATGATGATTATGATGATCATTATGATGATAGCAACGATGATACAGGATGATGATGGAAGGATATTAATGTTATGATTTTTGGTCTGTTTAAATTTTAGAGGAAGAAGAAGAGGGACTGACGATTACATAGATTATATAATATCAATTCGGAATTAATTCAGAAAAATGAGGTAGAGCAGGTGGCCTGGGAGAGTTTGTGTGAACTAGAGGTCATGGGTTCGAGCCTTGTATGGGGCATTATTTTTCTTTTGGAAAACTTTAAAGGTAGTCTTCTTTTATTTTTATTATTTTTATTTTTATTATTATTATTATTATTATTATTATTATTATTATTATTATTATCATTATTATTTTTATTAATATTATCATAAATATTAGTAGTATTATTATTAGTAAAGTCATTATTTTTATGGTTATTATCATTAATAATCATTATTATTAAAAGTATCATTTTTATAAAAAGTATCATTTTTATTATTAAAACTATTATTATTATTATATGATGAAACAACTTTTTTTTTATTATTATCAATATTATTTTATCAAATAACTATTAGTTATATAAAAATATATTTAATACATAACCTAACTATATTATTATTTTTAAAAATAATAAGATTTTCATTTAAACTATATATAAATAAATATATACATTTAATTAATTTATTAATAAGACATATAATATATTAATATAACTAAATGCATAGATATTAATCATTTTAAATATATATACAAAATAATATATATATATATATATATATATATATATATATATATAACATATAATTTAAGATATAATATAAGTATACGTTTTTAAATGGAATTTAGTATAAATCCTATATAACTACAAATATATAAATAGTATATATTAATAAATGAAATTATGTGATTCCCATTATATGTTAATATATATACTTGATATAGGTTCGTGAATCCGAGGTCAACCCTGCATTGTTCAGTATCGTCGTATGAATATTTTTACTACAAAATATTGTATTGTGAGTTTCATTACTCCCTTTTTAAATGCTTTTGCAATATATATTTTTGGAACTGAGAATACATGAGCTGTTTTTATAACTGTTTTATTTAAATGCTTTTGAGATATATTTTGAACTGAGAATACATGAACTGCTTTTATAAACGTTTGACGAAATAGACACAAATATTCAAAACTACATTCTATGATATAATTATTTGGATTCAGAAGTTCGATTTCTATAAAGATTGTATTATCGACCATCGGTGAGATGATTTTGCATTGCACTACGCACCAACTACCGAAATGGTTCGATTTAGTAGTTAGTAACGGTGAGATGATTTTGCATTGCACTACGCATTAGCTACCGTTTTAGCTACCCTCGGTGAGATGATTTTGCATTGCACTACGCATTAGCTACCGTTGTAAAATTATTGTTCGATTTCTATAAAGATTGTATTATCGACCATCGGTGAGATGATTTTGCATTGCACTACGCACTAGCTACCAAAATGGTTCGATTTAGTAGTTACTAACGGTGAGATGATTTTGCATTTCACTACGCACTAGCTACCGTTTTAGCTACCCTCGGTGAGATGATTTTGCATTGCACTACGCATTAGCTACCGTTGTAAATTTATTGTTCGATTTCTATAAAGATTGTATTATCGACCATCGCTGAGATGATTTTGCATTGCACTACGCACTAGCTACCGAAATGGTTCGATTTAGTAGTTAGTAACGGTGAGATGATTTTTCATTGTACTACGCACTAGCTACCGTTTTAGCTACCCTCGGTGAGATGATTTTGCATTGCACTACGCATTAGCTACCGTTGTAAAATTATATTGTATTAACTACCACGGTGAGATGATTTTGCATTGCACTACACACTAGCTACCGTTGGTGAGTTGTTTTGAAAGGTTCCGGTGTTCTTCATATGAATGATTTTATAGCAGGAGTAGACCTGCACAGATTGTTTTTCTAAATATGAGTATCTTGTGGTCTATTATATTATTAAAAATAATTGTTTATGATAAACTAATGAACTCACCAACCTTTTGGTTGACACTTTAAAGCATGTTTATTCTCAGGTATTAAGGAAATCTTCCGCTGTACATTTGCTCATTTTAAAGATATTACTTGAAGTCATTCATGGCATATTTCAAAAGACGTTGCATTCGAGTCATTAAGTTCATCAAGATTGATAAGAAGTCATTCATAGTTTGAATATACTATGAGATAGTATGCATGTCTGTCAAATTTCGTTGTAATGGAAGTTTGTCTTTTTAAAAACGAATACAATGTTTGTAAAATGTATCATTTAGAGGTCAAATACCTCGCGATGTAATCATATGTTATTGTATTCGTCCTTATGGATTTGGACGGGTCATCTCATGGAGAGTGTGGTGTCTTCTATGGAAAGTGTGGTGTCTTCAATGGAAAGTCTAGCTCTTTCAATTGAAAGTGGCAAAGTGTGGCGCATTATATGGAAAGTGTAGCGCCTTCTATGGAATGTGCGGCGCCTTATATGGAAAATGTAGCGCCTTATATGCACGCTCCTTTTAGGGAAAGTGTGGCGCCTTCTATAGAAATTGTGATGCCTTCTATGGAAAGCGTGGCGCCTTCTATGGAAAGCGTGACACCTTCAATGGAAAGCGTGGCGCCTTTGTGGCACTTTCTTGGAAAGTGTGGCGTCTTCAAGGGGAAGCGTGGCGCCTTCTATCGAAAGTGTGGCACCATCAATGAAAAGTGTTGCGCCTTAAATGAAAAGTGTGGCGCCATCTATGGAAAGTATGGAGCCTTCTATTGAAAGTGTGGAGCCTTCTATTGAAAATGTGGCGACTTCTATGGAAAGTTAATATTTTAGATTGTTGTAAATTAATTGTCCACTTTCATAAGTATGTAAGACTTAACAAGTTAAAATTTGTTTATATTTGATCCATCTACAATGTTGTATGGATTTTGCATGGTCGATTGACCATTTAATACATTTGTTAATACACATTATGTTCGTGGAGTTGTAACAACTACGGAGTAATAGTTTTCTTTGAACTACAGAACAAGTAATATTAAGTTCTAATAACTTTGAGAATTTATAAAAATATACTGTGAGGACACAATTAAATTAGACAACTCATTATTACTTTATGATTAGTCAATTTAATTAGGAAGCTTATTTTTGATACAGTAAAAAAGTAAACACGCTGTTATTTTGGATACATAATGTATTAATTTGTTTTTTATGATGTAAATTATGTACTAACTTGCTTTCTTAAAACTATAGGATGAGAAGATACATGCAACAATTAGACATGAATTCATAACACCTTTTGAGAAGAAACTAGCAGAAAATTGGTTTGTTCTTTTAAGCAAGTTCAATGTAGTCGACAACAATATCAAGTATCCTGCAACCCAACATAAGTATAAAATTACTTTGTTGGAAAATGGATTCAATTGGTTCCCGTGGATTGAAATCGAAGCCCATTAAAATGATGAGAATTTACCAGTTGGTAAGGATTTATAGTATTTAAAATCTAGTTTTTTTAAAAAAGATACTACTTATATACAAGTCAAATAAATACATATCACTTTCAATTTTAGATGTTATTGAAAATATTGTGCATTGTGGTGGCCTAGACACCTACTACAAAGATAGAGAAGGGAAACAAAAAGGAGTGCGCATGAACTTGAAATTGCAAAATTTAGAGTATGATCTCTTGTAAGACCCAAGTCCGAATGGTACATAATTGTGTATATAATAAAAAGCCGACGGCTTCTGTTTCAGCATGGGGCCGCGGCGCGGCCCTTTAGGTCACGGCGCGGCGGGCGTCAGGTGGAAACTCCTTGTTATTTAAATTGAAGAAGGGCATTTTGGTATTTTCACTTGGGGAACGATTTTAAGGCCACAAGATCAGTTTAGGAGGATCATTTACTCCTCTCACACCAACCTTATCTCTTCCAATTCAATTTTAGAGAGAGATTGAGTTTTAGAGTGAGAGAGCTCACTTTGGGGAAGAAGAAGGCCAAATCTCGCCCGAGTCCAAATTTTAAAGTTGTTCCCTGAAGCGACCCGTCCTAATCCATCCGGACAAAGTCCATATCGATTATAAACGATTCATAATAGTTGATTACATCACGAGGTACTTGACCTCTATATGATACATTTTACATACATTGCATTCGTTTTTGAAAAGACAATCTTTCATTACATCAAAAGTTGACGGCGTGCATACCATTTTATAATATATCTAACTATAATTGACTTAATAATAATCTTGATGAACTCAACGACTCGAATGCAACGTCTTTTGAAATATGTCATGAATGACTCCAAGTAACATCTTTAAAATGAACAATTGCACAGCGGAAGACTTCTTTCATACCTGAGAATAAACATGCTTTAAAGTGTCAACCAAAAAGGTTGGTGAGTTCATTAGTTTATCATAAAGAATCATTTCATAATTTTAATAGACCACAAGATTTCATATTTCCAATTCTCATAAACATACGTCCCATGCATAGAGACAAAAATCATTCATATGGATTGAACACCTGGTAACCGACATTCACAAGATGCATATAAGAATATCCCCATCATTCCGGGATCCTCCTTCGGACATGATATAAATTTTGAAGTACTAAAGCATCCGGTACTTTGGATGGGGCTCGTTGGGCCCGATAGATCTATCTTTAGGATTCGCGTCAATTAGGGTGTCTGTTCCCTAATTCTTAGATTACCAGACTAAAAAGGGGCATATTCGGTTTAATAATCCAGCCATAGAATGTAGTTTTAAGTACTTGTGTCTATTTCGTCAAACATTTATAAAAGCGTATGTATTCTCAGTCCCAAAAATATATATTGCAAAAACATTTAAAAAGAGAGCAAATGAAACTCACCATACGATATTTTGTAGTAAAAATATACATTCGACGGCACTGAACAATGTAGGGTTGACCCTGGATTCACGAACCTATATCATTTGTATATATATATATATATTAAAACATATATTTGTAATTGAACAATTTCATATTTATATCTTATTTATCTTTTGTGTGTATATATATATATATATATATATATATATATATATATATATATATATATATATATATATATATATATATATATTCAATTTGTGTATATATTCAAATTTCTTATTATTTATTTAGTTACATTTATATATATATATATATATATATATATATATATATATATATATATATATATATATATATATATATATATATATATATATATATATATATCTTATTAGTATTATATATAAAATAGATATTAATTTGTTATATATGTATATTTATGTAAAAGTCATTGACATCATTAGTACATACTTATATGTATTGTTACTTATAAATATTTTTATATATATAATGTTTATTCGGTAAAATAATATTAGTAATAGTAATAAAAATTGTATCTGATTATAATGATAATATCAATAATAACGATACTAATAATAATAATATTTATATCAAATTTTATTACTAATAATAGTTAGGATAATAATTTTTAATAATATAATAATAATGATACTCATATTATTAATATTACTACCTATAATTATCTAATTATATTGATCATAATGATATTGACAATAATAATACATAATAATAATACTAATAGATTTAGAATGTTATTAATACTAATATTTATGAAAATAATAGTAACTTATATTATTTCCATAACAATAATAATAATATTCATAATTGTATCTAATGTTATGATAATAAATGATAATTCTTATAAATACACTTATGTTAATAATAATACTAGTAGTAATTATAATACATGTAATAATAACAATAATTAATAAGTACAAAAATAATAATAACAATAATAATTAATAATAATAATAATAATAATAATAATAAGAATAATAATAATAATAATAATAATAATAATAATAATAATAATAATAATAATAATAATAATAATAATAATAATAATAATAATAATAATAAAAGTAAAGTGTATACCCTTTGTGTAAAAAGAAAAGTAGCAGACGGGACTCGAACCCGAGACCTCTCGCTTAACCGACACGCACACAAACCATTCTGCTGCCTTCACTTTTCTGATTAAAACCCATTCTATAACCTAATATATCGTATCTGTTTTCTTGTCTTCTTCATCAATTTCATTCGATCACAGAATCAAAACCCAAACGACTGGAAACAAATCAAATCATATTCGCAAATTACTATTTGAATAAAGAGTTGAAATTAAATTATGAATGCCTGTGTTGAAGAATTGAATTTGATTAGAAAAAAAAAATAATTAACAGCAACAGCTGTTTAAAAAAAATAAATAAATAACGAAGAACAAAAAATCGGTTTTTGAGTTTGGGCTGTTTTGACACCTCGATTCCTTCATGAAACATTTCCCAAATCGCTCCTAGAAACCTTCTGTATTATCAACTGATCCGAAAACCTCAACACAAATCCAAATTTCTTGAGAAATCAAACAGTTGACTTTTTAATGTTAATCTTTGACTTAAAAATTCGGAACGAATAGCAAAAACTGGGTAATGAAAACTTACAGATAGATTAAATGAGGAATTCCTAACACAATTGCATTAATGGATTTTGGAAAACAATTCAATTTCGATCTTTTGCCAAAAAGTTATACGTACCGTATATATCGAGCAGTAATTCGATTTTTCTATTTACTATCAGACATTAATAATTCTATGGATGTTGTAATTGATTTAGAGGGTAAAGGAAAACGAAGTAATTAATTTCAAATTGGGTATCGATTATTGTATAAACTATTGGTGTCGACAGTTTAACACGAGGGAGCAGAGAAAGCAGGAAAAAAAATCTGATTGAGACCTATATGCACAAACGCGTATATATATCTAACCTTATCTCTTTAATATAAGTAATTATAATTATTAAATATTCTAGTAATAATAATACTGATTTAATAATAATTATATTAATAATACAGATTAATAATAATAGAAATAATAATAATAATTTATAATAATACACAATCATGTTACTACAAATTATAAGAATTATATTATTAATGATAATAATAATAATACATTGTATCTTTTTTTTAATAATACTAACTTTAAGAATAATAATGATATTAATTATAATAATAATAGTATTGCTAAAAATAATACTAATAATAATGTAACAAATTACATGTAACAACTTTTTATATCAATATATTAAAATTTTTATAATATTAATATTACAGATATTGATATTGATATTAATCTTAATATTTATTTTAATGGAAGTATTAATAGTAATATTAATATAATAACCATATTTCAAATTTAAATTTCATATATTAATATTACAATTTATTAATTATGTATTAGGTTAATAATTGTTATATAATATATATAATTGAATATTTATACCTTTTATATATTTTATAATATACACCTACTGATAAATATGTACAAAAATCATGTGTTATATGTATAATTTACTAACAACTTAATTATCATATCATTTATAATTTTACAATTTAGTTCTTACAATTAATCATATATTACTTTAAATTATTATTATTATATATATATACTTATATTTATATTATATATATATATATATATATATATATATATATATATATATATATATATATATATATATATATATATATATATATATATATATATATATATATATTTATTTATTTATTTATAAATAATTATTCGTGAATCGTCAGGAATAGTCAAAGGTCAAATTGAATTCATGAAAATAGTTCAAACATTATGAGACTCAGTTTAATAGACTTTGCTTATCGTGTCTAAATCATATAAGATTAAGTTTAAATTTGGTCGGAAATTCCCGGGTCATCACATTCCCTACGTCTCTAGCTACGTCTTGATAGTGTTGATAAGTCTTAACTCCGTGTTTTGAGTTCTAATTGATTTATAACTAGGGTTTGTTCATTTAAGGCTTGTAAGACCCATTTGGGGGTTAAATTGATGTAAGGAAACCCTAATGTTTTGTAATCTAGGGTTTGGTCATGTGATTTGGTGGTTGTAAGTGTTAATTGTGTTGTTAGATGACTAATACACTTGTGTGGTAGTGAAAGGTTGTTAATGGGTTTAAGTTTGACCAAATTGTGAGTCTAAATGTTAAAATGTGTCAAATGGGTAATGGTTGACCTAGTTGGATAAGATGGGTATGAAATACCCTAAGTTTGTGTTAGTTGATGTTTTGGGACTTAATCACTAGCCTTTAGTGATTTATGATAAATCTTGACCTTAATTGGGCGGTTTTGGTGTAAATGGGTCATTAAATGCGCAAGTGGTAAATGTTGGTGTCTTGTCCAACTAGTATGGTGTATTGAATGTGTACTTAATGTATTAGGTACTTCACTTTGAAGCTTGCGGATTTGCATAATCATCAACTAGGCGTTAAGGTGAGTGGGATATTTATGCATATATGTATATAGTATATTTATTTGTATGCTATGGCATGATCCACGGAGCCGGAAGTGCCATAGTATGTGCGAGTGTGCTATGATGCGAACCACGGAGCCGGTGGCATCATGGTACGTGTGTTGTAGTGCGAACCACGGAGCCGGTAGCACTATAGCACGAGTGTTGAGGTGCGAACCACGGAGCCGGTATCACCTCGACAAGAGTATGACTCGAGTTGTGATGTGAACCACGGAGCCGGTGACATCAAATTGCGAACCATGGAGCCGGTAGCACTATAAAACGAGGTGTGAACCACGGATCTGGTAACACCGAAGTGTGAATCATGGAGCCGGTAGCACTATAAAAGAGTATGACTCAAATGCGTAGTGGCGTGAACCACGGAGCCGGTAGCGTCATAGCATTTCTTATGGTGTGAACCACAGGGCCAGTAGCACCATGACGCGCGTATGGTTAACCATATAGATTGTGCATGTATTGTAGTGTAGCATATTATATTTTGGAGTATATGCTATCGTTTATGATAGTTGCGGTAATGGAGGTTATTAGCTTTATACTTGGAGTTCGTATGCTAATATTGTATTGCTAGCATGATTGTGGTATGTGAGTAGGTGGTTGCAAGTAGGTATATTATATATGCATGTGTATACTTATTGCACTCACTAAGCGTTTGCTTACCCCTCTCGTTGTTTACATTTTTAGGCTCCGACGTGGATAGAGGCTGAAATGTCCCGTTCTTATTGATTAAAAATGTTCCATATTAATTGATTTCGTTGCGAGGTTTTGACCTCTATATGAGACATTTTTCAAAGACTGCATTCATTTTTAAAACAAACCATAACCTTTATTTCATAAATAAAGGTTTAAAAAGCTTTACATAGATTATCAAATAATGATAATCTAAAATATCCTGTTTACACACGACCATTACATAATGGTTTACAATACAAATATGTTACATCGAAATCAGTTTCTTGAATGCAGTTTTTACACAATATCATACAAACATGGACTCCAAATCTTGTCCTTATTTTAGTATGCAACAGCGGAAGCTCTTAGTATTCACCTGAGAATAAACATGCTTTAAACATCAACAAAAATGTTGGTGAGTTATAGGTTTAACCTATATATATCAAATCGTAACAATAGACCACAAGATTTCATATTTCAATACACATCCCATACATAGAGATAAAAATCATTCATATGGTGAACACCTGGTAACCGACATTAACAAGATGCATATATAAGAATATCCCCATCATTCCGGGACACCCTTCGAATATGATATAAATTTCGAAGTACTAAAGCATCCGGTACTTTGGATGGGGTTTGTTAGGCCCAATAGATCTATCTTTAGGATTCGCGTTAATTAGGGTGTCTGTTCCCTAATTCTTAGATTACCAGACTTAATAAAAAGGGGCATATTTGATTTCGATAATTCAACCATAGAATGTAGTTTCACGTACTTGTGTCTATTTTGTAAATCATTTATAAAACCTGCATGTATTCTCATCCCAAAAATATTAGATTTTAAAAGTGGGACTATAACTCACTTTCACAGATTTTTACTTCGTCGGGAAGTAAGACTTGGCCACTGGTTGATTCACGAACCTATAACAATATATACATATATATCAAAGTATGTTCAAAATATATTTACAACACTTTTAATATATTTTGATGTTTTAAGTTTATTAAGTCAGCTGTCCTCGTTAGTAACCTACAACTAGTTGTCCACAGTTAGATGTACAGAAATAAATCGATAAATATTATCTTGAATCAATCCACGACCCAGTGTATACGTATCTCAGTATTGATCACAACTCAAACTATATATATTTTGGAATCAACCTCAACCCTGTATAGCTAACTCCAACATTCACATATAGAGTGTCTATGGTTGTTCCGAAATATATATAGATGTGTCGACATGATAGGTCGAAACATTGTATACATGTCTATGGTATCTCAAGATTACATAATATACAATACAAGTTGATTAAGTTATGGTTGGAATAGATTTGTTACCAATTTTCACGTAGCTAAAATGAGAAAAATTATCCAATCTTGTTTTACACATAACTTCTTCATTTTAAATCCGTTTTGAGTGAATCAAATTACTATGGTTTCATATTGAACTCTATTTTATGAATCTAAACAGAAAAAGTATAGGTTTATAGTCGGAAAAATAAGTTACAAGTCATTTTTGTAAAGGTAGTCATTTCAGTCGAAAGAACGATGTCTAGATGACCATTTTAGAAAACATACTTCCACTTTGAGTTTAACCATAATTTTTGGATATAGTTTCATGTTCATAATAAAAATAATTTTCCCAGAATAACAACTTTTAAATCAAAGTTTATCATAGTTTTTAATTAACTAACCCAAAACAGCCCGCGGTGTTACTACGACGGCGTAAATCCGGTTTTACGGTGTTTTTCGTGTTTCCAGGTTTTAAATCATTAAGTTAGCATATCATATAGATATAGAACATGTTTTTAGTTGATTTTAAAAGTCAAGTTAGAAGGATTAACTTTATTTGCGAACAAGTTTAGAATTAACTAAACTATGTTCTAGTGATTACTAGTTTACCACTTCGAATATGATAGCTTTTTATGTATGAATCGAATGATGTTATGAACATCATTACTACCTTAAGTTCCTTGGATAAACCTACTGGAAAAGAGAAAAATGGATCTAGCTTCAACGGATCCTTGGATGGCTCGAAGTTCTTGAAGCAGAATCATGACACGAAAACAATTTCAAGTAAGATTTCCACTCGAAATAAGATTGTTATAGTTATAGAAATTGAATTAAAGTTTGAATATGATTATTACCTTGTATTAGAAAGATAACCTACTGTAAGTAACAAAGATTTCTTGAGGTTGGATGATCACCTTACAAGATTGGAAGTGAGCTAGCAAACTTGAAAGTATTCTTGATTTTAGGAAACTAGAACTTGTAGAATTTATGAAGAACACTTAGAACTTGAAGATAGAACTTGAGAGAGATCAATTATATGAAGAAAATTGAAGAATGAAAGTGTTTGTAGGTGTTTTTAGTCGTTGGTGTATGGATTAGATATAAAGGATATGTAATTTTGTTTTCATGTAAATAAGTCATGAATGATTACTCATATTTTTGTAATTTTATGAGATATTTCATGCTAGTTCCCAAATGATGGTTCCCACATGTGTTAGGTGACTCACATGGCTGCTAAGAGCTGATCATTGGAGTGTATATACCAATAGTACATACATCTAAAAGCTGTGTATTGTACGAGTACGAATACGGGTGCATACGAGTAGAATTGTTGATGAAACTGAACGAGGATGTAATTGTAAGAATTTTTGTTAAGTAGAAGTATTTTGATAAGTGTCTTGAAGTCTTTCAAAAGTGTATGAATACATATTAAAACACTACATGTATATACATTTTAACTGAGTCGTTAAGTCATCGTTAGTCGTTACATGTAAACGTTGTTTTGAAACCTTTAGGTTAATGATCTTGTTGAATGTTGTTAACCCATTGTTTATTATAACAAATGAGATGTTAAATTGTTATATTATCATGATATTATGATATATAATATATCTTAGTATGATATATATACAGTTAAATGTCGTTACAACGATAATCGTTACATATATGTCTCGTTTCGAAATCATTAAATTAGTAGTCTTATTTTTACATATGTATTTCATTGTTAATACACTTAATAATATATTTACTTATCATTTAACATAATTAACCAAGTGTATCAATATCTTAATATGATTCATATGTACCTAGTAAGACGTTGTTATAATGATAATCGTTATATATATCGTTTTCGAGTTTCTTAAATTAATAATCTCATTTTTATGTATATAACTTATTGTTAAAATACCTAATGAGATACATACTTATAATAAAATCATGTTAACTATATATATAATCATATATATGTCATCGTATAGTTTTTACAAGTTTTAACGTTCGTGAATCACCGGTCAACTTGGGTGGTCAATTATCTATATGAAACCTATTTCAATTAATCAAGTCTTAACAAGTTTGATTGCTTAACATGTTGGAAACACTTAATCATGTAAATAACAATTTCATTTAATATATATATAAACATGGAAAAGTTCGGGTCACTACAGTACCTACCCGTTAAATAAATTTCGTCCCGAAATTTTAAGCAGTTGGAGGTGTTGACGTATCTTCTGGAAATAAATGCGGGTATTTCTTCTTCATCTGATCTTCACGCTCCCAGGTAAACTCGGGTCCTCTACGAGCATTCCATTGAACCTTAACAATCGGTATCTTGTTTTGTTTAAGTCTCTTAACCTCACGATCCATTATTTCGACGGGTTCTTCAATGAATTGAAGTTTTTCATTGATTTGGATTTCGTCCAACGGAATAGTGAGATCTTCTTTAGCAAAACATTTCTTCAAATTTGAGACGTAGAAAGTGTTATGTACAGTCGCGAGTTGTTGAGGTAGCTCCAGTTGGTAAGCTACTGGTCCGACACGATCTATAATCTTGAATGGTCCAATGTACCTTGGATTTAGTTTTCCCCGTTTACCAAATCGAACAACGCATTTCCAAGGTGAAACCTTAAGCATGACCATTTCTCCAATTTCAAACTCTATATCTTTTCTTTTACTGTCCGCGTAGCTCTTTTGTCGACTCTGGGCGGTTTTCAATCTTTGTTGAATTTGGATGATTTTCTCGGTAGTTTCTTGTATTATCTCCGGACCCGTAATCTGTCTATCCCCCACTTCACTCCAACAAATCGGAGACCTGCACTTTCTACCATAAAGTGCTTCAAACGGCGCCATCTCAATGCTTGAATGGTAGCTGTTGTTGTAGGAAAATTCTGCTAACGGTAGATGTCGATCCCAACTGTTTCCGAAATCAATAACACAAGCTCGTAGCAGGTCTTCAAGCGTTTGTATCGTCCTTTTGCTCTGCCCATCAGTTTGTGGATGATAGGCAGTACTCATGTCTAGGCGAGTTCCCAATGCTTGCTGTAATGTCTGCCAGAATCTTGAAATAAATCTGCCATCCCTATCAGAGATAATAGAGATTGGTATTCCATGTCTGGAGACGACTTCCTTCAAATACAGTCGTGCTAACTTCTCCATCTTGTCATCTTCTCTTATTGGCAGGAAGTGTGCTGATTTGGTGAGACGATCAACTATTACCCAAATAGTATCATAACCACTTGCAGTCCTTGGCAATTTAGTAATGAAATCCATGGTAATGGTTTCCCATTTCCATTATGGGATTTTAGGTTGTTATAGTAGACCAGATGGTTTCTGATGTTCAGCTTTGACCTTAGAACACGTCAAACATTCTCCTACATATTTAGCAATATCGGCTTTCATACCTGGCCACCAAAAATGTTTCTTAAGATCCTTGTACATCTTCCCCGTTCCAGGATGTATTGAGTATCTGGTTTTATGAGCTTCTCTAAGTACCATTTCTCTCATATCTCCAAATTTTGGTACCCAAATTCTTTCAGCCCTATACCGGGTTCCGTCTTCCCGAATATTAAGATGCTTCTCCGATCCTTTGGGTATTTCATCCTTTAATTTTTCCTCTTTTAAAACTCTTTGTTGCGCCTCCTTTATTTTAGTAGTAAGGTTAGTGTGAATCATTATATTCATAGATTTTACTCGAATGGGTTCTCTGTCCTTCCTGCTCAAGGAGTCGGCTACCACATTTGCCTTCCCCGGGTGGTAACGAATCTCAAAGTCGTAATCATTCAACAATTCAATCCACCTAAACTGCCTCATATTCAGTTGTTTCTGATTAAATATGTGTTGAAGACTTTTGTGGTCGCTATATATAATACTTTTGACCCCATAAAAGTAGTGCCTCCAAGTCTTTAATGCAAAAACAACCGCGCCTAATTCCAAATCATGCGTCGTATAATTTTGTTCGTGAATCTTCAATTGTCTAGATGCATAAGCAATCACCTTTGTTCGTTGCATTAATACACAACCGAGACCTTGCTTTGATGCGTCACAATAAATCACAAAATAATCATTCCCTTCAGGCAATGACAACATAGGTGCCGTAGTTAGCTTTTTCTTCAATAACTGGAACGCTTTCTCTTGTTCATCCTTCCATTCAAATTTCTTCCCTTTATGCGTTAATGCAGTCAAGGGTTTTGCTATTCTAGAAAAGTCTTGGATGAACCTTCTGTAGTAACCAGCTAGTCCTAAAAACTAGCGTATGCGTTTCGGAGTTTTCGGGGTTTCCCACTTTTCAACAGTTTCTATCTTTGCCGGATCCACCTTAATACCTTCTTTGTTCACTATGTGACCGAGGAATTGAACTTCTTCCAACCAAAATGCACACTTTAAAAACTTAGCGTACAATTCTTCCTTCCTCAATACTTCTAACACCTTTCTCAAATGTTCTTCGTGCTCTTGATCATTCTTTGAGTAAATAAGTATGTCATCGATGAAAACAATGACAAACTTGTCAAGATATGGCCCACACACTCGGTTCATAAGGTCCATGAACACAGCTGGTGTGTTAGTCAATCCAAACGGCATAACCATAAACTCGTAATGACCATAACGCGTCCTAAAAGCAGTTTTTGGAATATCATCCTCCTTTACTCGCATTTGATGATATCCAGAACGTAAATCGATCTTCTAATGAACCGACGAGCCTTGTAGTTGATCAAATAAGTCGTCGATTCTCGGTAGTGGGTAGCAGTTCTTGATGGTAAGTTTGTTCAACTCTCGGTAGTCGATACACAACCTGAATGTACCATCTTTCTTCTTGACAAACAAAACAGGAGCTCCCCACGGTGATGTGCTTGGTCGAATGAAACCACGTTCTAAAAGTTCTTGTAATTGACTTTGCAGTTCTTTCATCTCGCTGGGTGCGAGTCTGTAAGGAGCACGAGCTATTGGTGCAGCTCCTGGTACAAGATCTATTTGAAATTCAACAGATCGATGTGGAGGTAGTCCCGGTAATTCTTTCGGAAATACATCGGGAAATTCTTTTGCGACGGGAACATCATTGATGCTCTTTTCTTCAGTTTGTACTTTCTCGACGTGTGCTAGAACAGCATAGCAACCTTTTCTTATTAGTTTTTGTGCCTTCAAATTACTAATAAGATGTAGCTTCGTGTTGCCCTTTTCTCCGTACACCATTAAGGTTTTTCCTTTTTCTCGTATAATGCGAATTGCATTTTTGTAACAAACGATCTCTGCTTTCACTTCTTTCAACCAGTCCATACCGATTATCACATCAAAATTCCCTAACTCTACTGGTATCAAGTCAATCTTAAATGTTTCGCTAACCATTTTAATTTCTCGATTCCGACATATATTATCTGCTGAAATTAATTTACCATTTGCTAATTCGAGTAAAAATTTACTATCCAAAGGCGTCAATGGGCAACTTAATTTAGCACAAAAATCTCTACTCATATAGCTTCTATCCGCACCCGAATCAAATAAAACGTAAGCAGATTTATTGTCAATAAGAAACGTACCCGTAACAAGCTCCGGGTCTTCCTGTGCCTCTGCCGCATTAATATTGAAAACTCTTTCGCGGACTTGTCCATTCGTGTTCTCCTGGTTCGGGCAATTTCTAATAATGTGGCCCGGTTTTCCATATTTATAACAAACTACATTGGCATAACTTGCTCCGACACTACTTGCTCCACCATTACTCGTTCCGACACCATTTGTTCCTTTCGTTCTGTTAACCCCTGGTCCGTAGACCTCACACTTGTAGTGACCCGAACTTTTCCATGTTTATATATATTAATTGAGATTGATATTTACATGATTAAATGTTTCCAACATGTTAAGCAATCAAACTTGTTAAGACTTGATTAATTGAAATATGTTTCATATAGACAATTGACCACCCAAGTTGACCGGTGATTCACGAACGTTAAAACTTGTAAAAACTATATGATGACATATATATGGATATATATATATAGTTAACATGATACTATGATAAGTAAACATATCATTAAGTATATTAACAATGAACTACATATGTAAAAACAAGACTACTAACTTAATGATTTTTAAACGAGACATATATGTAACGATTATCGTTGTAAAGACATTTAATGTATATATATCATATTAAGAGATATTCATACATGATAATATCATGATAATATAATAATTTAAAATCTCATTTGATATTATAAACATTGGGTTAACAACATTTAACAAGATCGTTAACCTAAAGGTTTCAAAACAACACTTACATGTAACGACTAACGATGACTTAACGACTCAGTTAAAATGTATATACATGTAGTGTTTTAATATGTATTTATACACTTTTGAAAGACTTCAATACACTTATCAAAATACTTCTACTTAACAAAAATGCTTACAATTACATCCTCGTTCAGTTTCATCAACAATTCTACTCGTATGCACCCGTATTCGTACTCGTACAATACACAGCTTTTAGATGTATGTACTATTGGTATATACACTCCAATGATCAGCTCTTAGTAGCCCATGTGAGTCACCTAACACATGTGGGAACCATCATTTGGCAACTAGAATGAAATATCTCATAAAATTACAAAAATATGAGTAATCATTCATGACTTATTTACATGAAAACAAAATTACATATCCTTTATATCTAATCCATACACCAACGACCAAAAACACCTACAAACACTTTCATTCTTCAATTTTCTTCATCTAATTGATCTCTCTCAAGTTCTATCTTCAAGTTCTAAGTGTTCTTCATAAATTCCAAAAGTTCTAGTTTCATAAAATCAAGAATACTTTCAAGTTTGCTAGCTCACTTCCAATCTTGTAAGGTGATCATCCAACCTCAAGAAATCTTTGTTTATTACAGTAGGTTATCATTCTAATACAAGGTAATAATCATATTCAAACTTTGGTTCAATTTCTATAACTATAACAATCTTATTTCAAGTGATGATCTTACTTGAACTTGTTTTCGTGTCATGATTCTGCTTCAAGAACTTCGAGCCATCCAAGGATCCATTGAAGCTAGATCCATTTTTCTCTTTTCCAGTAGGTTTATCCAAGGAACTTAAGGTAGTAATGATGTTTATAACATCATTCGATTCATACATATAAAGCTATCTTATTCGAAGGTTTAAACTTGTAATCACTAGAACATAGTTTAGTTAATTCTAAACTTGTTCGCAAACAAAAGTTAATCCTTCTAACTTGACTTTTAAAATCAACTAAACACATGTTCTATATCTATATGATATGCTAACTTAATGATTTAAAACCTGGAAACACGAAAAACACCGTAAAACCGGATTTACGCCGTCGTAGTAACACCGCGGGCTGTTTTGGGTTAGTTAATTAAAAACTATGATAAACTTTGATTTAAAAGTTGTTATTCAGAGAAAATGATTTTTATTATGAACATGAAACTATATCCAAAAATTATGGTTAAACTCAAAGTGGAAGTATGTTTTCTAAAATGGTCATCTAGACGTCGTTCTTTCGACTGAAATGACTACCTTTACAAAAACGACTTGTAACTTATTTTTCTGACTATAAACCTATACTTTTCTGTTTAGATTCATAAAATAGAGTTTAATATGAAACCATAGCAATTTGATTAAAACGGATTTAAAATGAAGAAGTTATGGGTAAAACAAGATTGGATAATTTTTCTCATTTTAGCTACGTGAAAATTGGTAACAAATCTATTCCAACCATAACTTAATCAACTTGTATTGTATATTATGTAATCTTGAGATACCATAGACACGTATACAATGTTTCGACCTATCATGTCGACACATCTATATATATTTCGGAACAACCATAGACACTCTATATGTGAATGTTGGAGTTAGCTATACAGGGTTGAGGTTGATTCCAAAATATATATAGTTTGAGTTGTGATCAATACTGAGATACCTATACACTGGGTCGTGGATTGATTCAAGATAATATTTATCGATTTATTTCTGTACATCTAACTGTGGACAACTAGTTGTAGGTTACTAACGAGGACAGCTGACTTAATAAACTTAAAACATCAAAATATATTAAAAGTGTTGTAAATATATTTTGAACATACTTTGATATATATGTATATATTGTTATAGGTTCGTGAATCAACCAGTGGCCAAGTCTTACTTCCCGACGAAGTAAAAATCTGTGAAAGTGAGTTATAGTCCCACTTTTAAAATCTAATATTTTTGGGATGAGAATACATGCAGGTTTTATAAATGATTTACAAAATAGACACAAGTACGTGAAACTACATTCTATGGTTGAATTATCAAAATCGAATATGCCCCTTTTTATTAAGTCTGGTAATCTAAGAATTAGGGAACAGACACCCTAATTGACGCGAATCCTAAAGATAGATCTATTGGGCCTAACAAACCCCATCCAAAGTACCGGATGCTTTAGTACTTCGAAATTTATATCATATCCGAAGGGTGTCCCGGAATGATGGGGATATTCTTATATATGCATCTTGTTAATGTCGGTTACCAGGTGTTCACCATATGAATGATTTTTATCTCTATGTATGGGATGTGTATTGAAATATGAAATCTTGTGGTCTATTATTATGATTTGATATATATAGGTTAAACCTATAACTCACCAACATTTTTGTTGACGTTTTAAGCATGTTTATTCTCAAGTGATTATTAAGAGCTTCCGCTGTCGCATAGTTAAATAAGGACGAGATTTGGAGTCCATGCTTGTATGATATTGTGTAAAAACTGCATTCAAGAAACTTATTTTGTTGTAACATATTTGTATTGTAAACCATTATGTAATGGTCGTGTGTAAACAGGATATTTTAGATTATCATTATTTGATAATCTACGTAAAGCTTTTTAAAACCTTTATCTATGAAATAAAGGTTATGGTTTGTTTTAAAAATGAATGCAATCTTTGAAAAACGTCTCATATAGAGGTCAAAACCTCGCAACGAAATCAATTAATATGGAACGTTTTTAATCAATAAGAACGGGACATTTCAGTTGGTATCCGAGGGTTGGTCTTAGAGAACCAGAAAATTTGCATTAGTGTGTCTTATCGAGTTTGTTAGGATGCATTAGTGATTCTGGACTTCGACCGTGTTTTCTTTAAAAATGATTGCTTAACATTTTTGTTGGAAACTATATATTTTTAACATATGAATATTATGTGATATATTAATCTCTTAACGTGTTTGATATTATGTGATAGATGTCTACCTCTAGAACAAGTCCCATTGACTCACCTAATAATAATGAAGAGTCAAATGTAAATTGGAATGATTCATGGACTAATTCACAAGTTCCCGAAGAGGAACCGGAAGAAGAGTCGGAACCGGAAGAAGAATCGGAACCGGACGAAGAATCGGAACCGGAAGATGAATCGGAACCGGTGGGGGAAATAATAAAACGGTTAAGTAAAAGAGAATCCTCAACCAACCGACCAAGGTTAATTATGGTCAATGGTGTTTCCGCCAAGGAAGCAAAATATTGGGAGGATTACCAATTCTCCGATGAATCGGATTCCGACGAGAATTCCAATGATGTTATAGAAATTACCCCAACTGAATTTAAAAAGGCAAAAGAAAATAATAAGGGAAAGGGCATAAAAATAGAGAAATCTAATTCCAACCCCGATGAACTTTATATGTATCGTCAACCCCCGAAGTTCTTAAGTTGTAACAATGACCCGGGAACCTCTAAACCACCAGGTTATTCTAAACCAATGTGGACAACGACGGCTCGTATTAGGGGAACATCATATATCCCTAGAAACTTGGTAAAACGAACCAAAACCGAAGAATAAGAAACGAGCGAGTCGGAATAAGATAGTTGTATTCGTGTGGTGTAATATATGTAATATAGTGTTCTTATGCTTTATGATATATGTAAAAATTGCTTGTATTAATAAGTATTTTTTTTATGAATCTAACTCTTGTCTATTTTACAGTTTAAAAACACAAAATGGATAGACAACCCAATATTTTAAGAGACCTACCCGGAGACATGATTGATGAAATCTTGTCTAGAGTCGGCCAGAATTCCTCGGCACAACTATTTAAGGCGAGATCAGTTTGTAAGACATTCGAAGAACATTCCAAGAATGTCTTGGTTTATAAGAGACTTTCGTTTGAAAGATGGGGGATATCACATTGTGAAACCCATAAGTTACGATGTGTTTACTTTGACGCATATATTGCGGGGAACCCAAATGCTATTTTACGCAACGGGTTAAGAAATTATTTTGACTCAATATATCCGAATATTGGACTTCGTGATTTAGAAAAGGCGGCTAGCATGCAACATAAAGAAGCATGTTATGCTTACGGATTAGTAATGTTCGCTTCTCACCAAAGTGAGAACAAGAACATCGGGCTACAACTATTAAACAAAACGTTTCCACAAGTGACGGAGTCGGTAATTGGGGTAAGAAATGAGGTTTTTAGATTATTACG